>NC_068983.1:137053089-137070964 GCF_001194135.2 Octopus bimaculoides | reverse complement strand
GATATCTTTTTCTTAAATTCAAACTGATATTTGTTAGGTTAGCATTGAAAGGCCATCTATATGTAAATTTATTGCTCCAATAGTTCGCCTGAAAATATTCAAATTTAGAAAAAAATTATCTGTCTTACAAAAATGTATGAAAAACTATTTTTAAAAAAATTCCTTTTATTTTATTTTAATTTTGTTTCTAGGGCTTGTATGATGGGAGCAGTTTGGAAACGCAACTGAAATTAGAAAGGCTTGTGGTCCGTGCAGTTCGTCCTTACTTGGGTGTAAGGGGACTTTATGTGAGAGATACAGAACCAGTTGTTGAGGCCTCTACAAACATTACCCTTCCACCCAAAGATACAGGTTTGCTGATAATTATTTTTACATTTGATCAGTTTTCTACATTTTTCTGTTCCTATTTTAATAGCTACACATAACCTACCGATATTCGGCTAATATCAGTACATTCAGGTTATATCATTAGAATCTTTGGTGTATCAAGTTCATAAGCTCTAAAGCTTATGGGAATTTTAACAGAAAACTTATGCCTCTTCTCACTAAGGTCAGAATATCTAAGTTTATAAGTACTTCAAGTCATAGTTTAGTGATGTGCATGCATACATGTTATATATGACAAATTTATAAGGCTACATACAGTCTGTCAAGTGTTGTATATCAAACATATATATTGGGTATCATCATCATCGTCTTTTAACGTCCGCTTTCCATGCAGGCAGGGGTTGGATGGTTTGACTGAAGACTGGTGATCCCGAAGGCTGCACCAGGCTCAATCTGATCTGGCAAAGTTTCTAAAGCTGGTTGCCCTTCCTAACGCCAACCACTCCGAGAGTGTAGTGGGTGCTTTTATGTGCCACTGGCATAAAGGTCAGTCAGGCGGTTCTGGCAACGACCATGCTCAAAAGGCATACTTTACATGCTACCTGCATGGGAGCCAGTCCGGTGGCACTGGCAACGACCATGCTCAAATGTTGTTTTTCACATACCACCAGTACATGTGCTGGTAAAGCCATGCTGACAACAATCACGCTCAAATGGTACTTTTTACGTGCCACCGGCATGGGAGCCAACCCTTGGCCCTGGCAACAATCATGCTTGGATGTGCTTTTAATGTTCACAGAGCTCAGGTACGCTACAACTTTATCAGAAAAAGTAACCAAAGCTGCATGAACAGTACATAGAATATGCACGGGAAATGAGCAGTGAATGAGTCATAAAATAAAAAAAACGGGTGGGGATCATCAGATTTACTATTGAAGAGTTTCAGGAAGCATAGAAGTTTTGAAGGATGTAGTATCCTGACAGCTAACAACTGATGTGGTTAGTTTATTCCACGCTTCAATAATTCTGAGTGTCAAAAAACTGTTTCTGAAAGTCATGAGTGCTTTTCTTTTTTTTCTATTTTAATTCTATTTTAATTTTTATTTTGTAAGCATGTCCATGAGTGTTAGACATATGCAATTCAAAAAGATGCCCAAGGTTGTTGGTGGAAATATAGTGGATAATCTTGTGGGTGTTTACCAGGTCATGTTCAGAGTATGGTAGAAACTTGACAGTAAGTATTTGTCTGGATGCATCTTTCTGAACAGTTTCCAGGAGATTGGTATGCTGAGCTAGATAGGGGTTCCATACTGGTGATGCAAACTCTAAATGTGGGTGTTCCAAAACCATATATACAGTTCTAAATAGATAGCTAGAGAGCAGCTGATAAAGGTTTTGCTGAGTGATGCTAAGATACCTCCAGCCTTCTTGACAATTTTAGAGATGTAGTTTGTCTGAAGTGAATTGCTGTTGACAATAATACCCAAGTCACATACACTAGCAGACTTCTTAAGATTGGTGTGGTAGAGGGAGTATTCAAAGCTGAGTTTTTCCTGTCAGAATTCATGGTGGTGCACTTGTCCACAGCCAGCTTGACTTCCCAGTTGGTAATCCATTCCTACATTATGTCCAGGTCTAATTGCAGGAAAGATTTATAACATTTTGTATTTGTTCTTTTTTATCTCAAGATATAGCTTGATGTAATCTGTATATTTCAACACTGTAATATTCAAGTTGGCATCTATGACATTAATATATGCAACAAACAACAGGGGTCCAAGAACAGATCCCTGTGATAGACCAGATGTCATCTCATAGTGTGAAGAGTGCTGTCCTAGATCTATCTCATTTCCAGCTAAGAATGAAGAATTTCAACCAGTTGATCTTTCACACCCATTGCAATGAGTCGTTTGTGTGACACATAATTGAAGTCTTTAGTGAAGTCAAGATAAATAACATCCATCCAAGAGCCACCATCATCGATTCAGGTGATGTCTTCAAGAAACTCGATGAGTTGGCTACAGCAGCTGAAGTTTGGGGAGGATTTAATAAGGCTGTGAGAGTTCCAGAATTTCCAGAGTGTTTCTCTGACACTGGACCGCATCAGTTTGGTGATGCAGCTAATAAGACTGATGGAATGGTAGTTGATGTGTGATCACCCTTTTTGTACAGGGGAATGACACTGACAATTTTCCACTGCTCTAGAGTAACACAGTTAAAGCAGAATTGGAAAAAAATGAAAACTGATGCTAAAGAAAGAATCCACCATGTTTGAGAAGCAGATAAGTAACACAATCAAGACCAGGCAAGGCATAGTTGCCTTATTAAGATGGCATTACAGCATTGCAGGTGTAAATCTCACAGATGTTATAGAATTTGATGTCAGAGGTGATGTACAGTATGACCAGAGAAAAGTGAATGGATGAAGTGTTAAATAAATTATAATACAAAATACAAGCTCTATCACTTGTAATAAATTCCCAGATTCTAAACTCATATATACTAGAATTTAGAATTAAAATAATTCAATGAGCTGCATATGGGTTGTAAGTTTGTGGTGTATTTACTGATTGCATTGTATAGCTATTTTGTTGTGCTTGAGTACAAGGGACATAACTCTGTTCAAGTTTGTTTAATCGTCAACGAATTTTCATTTCAAGACCTTGTTTGTGCTAGAAAGGGTATTATTACTTCTAAAAAAATAGATAAATGCTTCAATATGGAAAATTGATATGAAACAGCACCTTTTTAATTTAGTATATTTACATTTACATAAACTGGAGGTTGTAGGATTTGTGGAATACTATCGATAGTTTTTCTTGTTTCAGTCATTTTATTGTGGCCATACTGTATCACTTACCTTGAAGGATTTAATCAAAGAAATGTACCCCAATATTTTTAAGTCTGGTATTTTATCGGTCTCTTTTGCCAGACTGCTACATTATGGGTAGGGTGGGAAAACAAACCATCATGGTTGTTAAGCAGTGCATGGGGGACACACACACACACACACACACACACACACACACACACACGGCTCTGTAATTAAGAAGCTTGCTTTTGTGATCATGTGGTTTTCAGGTTCAACTCCATTGTGTAGCACTTTGGGCAAGTATCATCTACTATAGCCCTAAGCTGACCAATGCTTTGTGAGTGAATTTGATAGATGGAAACTGTATGGAGGCCCATATTTACATATGTATGTATATGTTTTTGTCTGCAACTTAGTTCAACAAAAGACCAATAGAATAAGTACCAGTGTAAAAGAGCTCTTCAGGGTAATACCCCAGCTTGGCTGTGGTCCAATAACTGAAATAAGTAAAAAAGATATATATTATAAAAAAGGCTTCCACACAGTTTCTGTCTTCCAAATTTGCTCACAAGGCATTGATTGATCTGAGACAGTAATAGGAGACATTTTCCAAAGATGCCACGTACCATGTGATTGCAAGGCAAACCTGTTAACCACACAGCTATGCCTTTACAAGTATGTATGGATACTCATAAACCTGCATGCAAGCAGGCAGATCTGTGCATGTACATATGTATGTAATGAAACAGAATAAAATAAAAGGCAGCAAGCTGGCCGAAAACCTTAGTACGCCAGGCGAAATGCTTAGCAGTGGTTTGTCTGCCGCGACGTTCTGAGTTCAAATTCCGCCGAGGTCGACTTTGCCTTTCATCCTTTTGGGGTCGATAAATTAAGTACCAGTTACGCACTGGGGTCAATGTAATCAACTCCATCCCTTTGTCTGTCCTTGTTTCTCCCCTCTATGTTTAGCTACTTGTGGGCAATAAAGAAATAAGAAACAGAATAAAATAAAAGTATATTGAATTATTAACTTTCCTGGTGGATGATGAAGTTGATAAAGTATGTATAGTATGCAATTGCTGGTTGTCAGTCCAAGAAGATTGAAGAGTAATATTTAATTTCAAAAACCATAAGATTATTATTTTCAGGACTATTAACTTCTATTTCAAGATGAAGCTAATAAATCTGAAAAATTATCTTATTAGCAACACTGCATTTCACCCATGATCAAGGGTATTCAAGCTATGCCCATCTCTTTTTCTGACTCATCACAGTGAACTAAGAACCATCTTGATGTATTTGTCTGTTCTAAAACAACAGTTTCATTGAAGCAGTTTGACAATTGTTCTTTGCAGACGAAGCATCGTATGAATAGCTAAAAAGGAAAATTGTTACTTAATTGGTAGTTTACTTTAGTTTTTGAAATTCTTATTCCTTATACATCTTCACTGACATGGTTAAAGGTTAAAGTATTTTCGATCTGAAAGAAATTATCATGCATTTTATTTGAAAACTATAGACTAATGCAGAAAGGAATGCTAACCGTTTACTTGAACACAATTATTTTGTCATTTTTGGAAGTTGTTTTAGGACACTCAGGAAAATCACAAAATGTTCTAGAAGGCTTATAGATGACAAGAACTTTAGTTTGATCACAAGAATTTTTTGGGGGTATGTCTGAACCAGTCAACTGGTTAAGATGTAAGAGTTATATAAAATAGATACAACCTCTGCTCGACAAGGATATTAGGATATCAATGTACTCCACTCATTCTGATGAATTGCTTCAGTTATAAATCCCATTTGTTTATTGGAGGGAAGACAATGTTGTCAATGTGTTTAATATATAATTACAATGATTGATCCATTTATTGTATTATAAATAGCTAATAGACAAGTCTTATGCTAGAGAGATGATATATGAAACCTGTGAGAGTTTCTTGATTACATTATATACCCACACATATTACATAGAGAACAACTTTACACAACACACAAACTCTTTCTCTTATCTCAAAAGATATTTTTGACTTATTCTTTTCTTAACTGATGACTGTTAAAAAGTAAGACATTTTCTGTTATTCCTACCCCCAAATAAATAACTATCATTGAATTTGGTATTATCTTTTATATGTTGTGTGTCTTTTTCTTCCTTTCTTCCATTGGTATGATTCTGTTTTGTTCACCATATTAGTATGACAACCAAAGAGGACATTAATGTTATTTGGGGATTATCAATACTTGATATGCTATATTGATAGTGAGTCATAGCAGCTACTTACTTCTGAGTGAGAAAGGACAAAGTTTTATGTTTGGTCAATTATTCCTCAAGAAATGAATAGTTCTGTTGACATGAAAGACAGGAAAACCAAGCTGTGATGTACAAGCCTCCCAAAAGGGTAATGACTGTAAGTGAAGATAATTAACCATATCCAGAAGTTAGGGTCTTAGCTTATTCTGGATTTTATTCCTCTGAACTTAAACTTCTTCCTTCGCATAAATATATTTGAATCTTATAGTGATGTCTTTTTATTTATTTATTTTTTTAACAACTTAAATCTTCAGGAATATCACATGAAGATGTTAGGAAATAACATCAATTGAAAACATTACCAACAACACATCCAAAATGTGGAAAAGTCCCCCAAAACAGTCATCACCATAAGTTCATCATTGAGTTATTTCTCTTTCATTTTGTTTTAATTATATACAGAGTTGTCAGTGACATGAATAAAGGTATATTTGATATCATACAAAATAAATTCTTGGTTTATTGAAGTTATCATTGCTTCCAAAGATAAGACAAATGGCTTAAGGTAATTGTGACCAACTCCAAATGAGATAGAGAGATAATCTCAAAGATCAATAATTCTCCAATGATTGTTTGAGGACAGCTTTGAACAAGTTTTTGCGTCAGTAGGCATCACCAGCAAACCAGTTATATGTGTATACATATATATATACTGTATTTATTCATGTATAGGTTACACTTGTGTATATCACACCCCTAATTTAGTGCTCGGTCCTGGTAAAAAATTTTTTCCTTTCTTAGTTTTAGCTTTGCACCATATAAGTCACATCCTAGTTTTTTTCAATTATAATCAAGTATAAAATAGTGTAACTTATACTTGAGTAAATATGCATGTTATTTCTTTTTGTTCATTTCACATTTTTTTTTTCCTTTTCTTCACCGCACTAGCTTAACCTAAATGGGAATTGTTTTTGAGGTGGTACTGTATGATTTTCACTCACCTGCTTTTTCAGATAAGAGGTTTTTATATTCAACAATTCTTCAGAAACATGAAGTGACTGATCATAATGTCAGTAAGGATTATCAACATCAGTTCCACTTCACTCAAATGGTGACAGGAAAACTATCAACATCCACACACACATAAGTGTATATATCATCATCATTTAACGTCCATTTTCCATGCTGTCATGGGTTGGACGGTTTAACTGAAAGCTGGGGAGCTGCACCAGGTTCCAATCTGATTTGGCATGGTTTCTATGGCTGGATGCCCTTCCTAACACTAATCACTCCAAGAGTGCAGTAAGTGCTTTTTACATGCCACCAGCATGGATGCTAGTTATGCAGTCCTGGCATTGGCCACAACTATGATCTCACTTGGCTTGACAGGTCTTCTCAAGCATGGTATGTCACCAAATGTCTTTGTCACTGTCTCTGTGCAGCCCAACATTTGAACAGTACTTTTAACATGCAACTGGCATGGGTGCTAGTTATGCGACACTGGCATTGACCACAACTAAGGTTTTGCTTGGCTTGATGGATCTTCTCAAGCATATCACCCAATGTCTGAAAACCATGCTTCGCCACCTCATCCCATGTCTTCCTGGGTCTACCTCTTCCACACGTTCCCTCCACCTTTAGAGTTCAGTACTTCTTCACACAACTGTCCACATCCATACACATCACATGACCATACCAGTGCAGTTGTCTCTCTTGCACACTGACATTACACATCCAGTGAAGCTCACAACTCTGTTTCACTGCTGTGTAGCATGGCTGTTCATACAAATACCACACAATCTACCTTTCACTCTGAGAGAGAGGCTTTTGTTACCAACAACGGTAGGAGCTCTCTCAACTTTGCCCAGCCTATTCTTATTCTAGCAGCTTGGAACTTCATTGTTTGATGTCTATTTTCCATGCTGGAATGGATTTGATGGAAGCTGGCCTGCCAGAGAGCTGTCTAGATTCTAATTGTCTGTTTTGGGATGGTTTCTATGACTCGATGCCCTTCCTAACAGTACCACTTTTACAGTTTGCTGGGTGCTTTCTACATGCCATATGTACAGGGTGTCCCAAAAGTCACTGATGGGTTTCAATTTTTAATAACTTCCTTAACTTTACAAATAAATTCATGAAATTTTAATACAATATAAAGAACATAATGGAAATTAATATGCACAGTTCAAGTTTTGCAATACCACTACATCACATGAAAAATGACATCACTTAAATGGCAGCCATTTTCGGCTTCACACACTGTACTCTTTCCAAAACTTGCACCATAACACCCTCAAGAGTTTCAGACTCCATTTCTCTGATTTCTGTATTGTTGTTCTTCAGTTGCACAAGGGTCTCTTGTTTGTTGATGTAAACCCTTACCTTCAGGTACCCCCACAAGAAAAAATCCAGGCTAGTCAAGTCTGGGGAACGTGAAGGTCATTCAAAGTAGACCTCACATATGGTTCCAGCAAGATGGGGCAACTGCTCATACCACAAGAGAAACAATGCAGTTGCCACAGCAGTGCTTTGGAGAGAGAATAATCTCCTGCTACAACAATGTCAACTGGCCTTCATGTTCCCCAGACTTGACTAGCCAGGATTTTTTTCTTGTGGAGATACCTGAAAGAGAGGATTTACTTCAACAAATCGGAAGCCTTGGTGAAACTGAAGGAGAACATCAATAGAGAAATCAGAGAAATGGGATCAGAAACTCTTGAAGGTGTTATGGTGCAAGTTCTGGAAAGAGCATGGGTGTGCAAAGCCGAAAATGGCTGCCATTTAAGCTATGTCATTTTTCATGTGATGTAGTGGTGTTGCAAAATTTGACTTGTGCATATCAATTTCCATTATGTCCTTTATATTGCATCAAAATTTCATGCATTTATTTGTAAAGTTAAGGAAGTTATTAAAAATTGAAACTCATCAGTGACTTTTGGGATACCCTGTATGTATGAGGGAGAGATCTATAAATAGATAAATATATGATCTTGGTTCATAAAAATAGTTCATAACTAGTTTTGGCAAGATTTTTACAGCTGGATGCCCTTCCAAACACCAACCACTTTACAGTGTGGACTGGGTGCTTTTAAGTGGCACTTGCACTGAAAGAGTCACCAAGTACTTATAATACAAAAAAAAAAAACTTTCAAGAGGGGAGGGGGCATGGGAGAAGGAGATCTTGTGTCAGATGATGAAAGGTTATAGAGAGACAGAAACAGGTGTCTTCCTATAGAGGAAGTATAAGGTGCCCAGCCAGAAAGAGAGAGATCAGGAATGAAGACAGAAACAAGTGCACTATCACAAAGGAAATACATGGTTACCCAACCTGAGGGAAGTGCAGGAGAGAGAGAGAGAGAGAGTGGGAGTCAGCAGAATAGAGATGGTGGCAAAATGCCAGGCATACTGACAAGGGACGGGGATCAGAATATAAATGGAATGGTTGAGTAAAGGAAGAGAGAGATCTAGATGGTGGCAAGTGTCAAAGCAGACACCTGAGGTTCAAATGCTGTAATATAAGTGGCAGGATATTGTGAAGGGAGTGTGTTTAAAGAGTGCTGAGTGGGGGGAAGGGAGTGGCGAAAACCTGGATGTATATAGTCAGGATTAGGGAGTGGGAGGTAAGCAGAGTGTATGAAGCAGAAATGTGAGGAAGAGAAGAGATGTAGAGACATAGTTTGGTTTGTAGAGTGTGTAAGAAGTTTTCTTGTTAAGTGTAGGTGAGGTACACACTGCTTCTAGAACTCAGTTTTGCTGACGTGGGCAGGTCTTCTCTAGAACTTCATATCACCAGACATCTAGTTCCATTGTCATTTCCTTCGTGAGGCCCAACATCCTGAGATTGGTCCTTACCACTTCATTCCATATCTTCCTGGGTCTCCCTCTTCTGCAGGTACCATCTACTTTCAGTGATCGGCACTTCTTTATGCAGCTGTCCTCATTCATACACATCACATGTCCAAACCAATGTAGTCTTCTCTCTTGCATGCTACATTTGATTCCTTTTATGCCCAGCTTTTCTCTCAATACATTTGCATTTTGCCATACATGTGCACTGATATTGCACATCCACCAGAGCATACTACCTTCATTTCTCTCCTGTCTATGCATGTCTTCTGCATTCAGAGCCCATGTCTCACTACCATGGAGTATAGCCATTCACACACAAGCATCATATAGTCTACCCTTCAGTCTACCCTTCACTCTGAGAGTGAGTCCTTTTGTTACCAACATAGGTAATAGCTCTCTGAACTTCCTCCACCCAATTCTTATTCTAGAAACAATACTTTCAGAGCATCCTCCACCATTGCTAATTTGGTCACCTAGGTAACAGAAGCTATCTACAACCTCAACAGAGCCTCTTGGGCATTTGAGAGAATCTAAGTCCCATGTGCTCTTAGTGTTTATTGTTCCTGCACATCTGCCACATACAAAGATGACTTTATCTGTTAATCTATCTGTGATTCCACTGCACCTCTTATGTGTTCATTGTTTACACTGGGTACAGCAAATGGAATTTCTTTCAATTCCTTTCCTACATATTGAGCAGGGCCATTTACCTGCTGGAAAAAGAGTTTTATCTTCTTTCTTACTAACAACAACTTTTGTCTTAGCTAGGTTAACTTTAAGGCCCTTTGATTCCAAGTTTTGTTTCTATACCTGAAATTTCTTCTTCAATTCTGCTAAAGATTCTGCTATAGGAGCAAGGTCATCAGCATATAGCAGTTCCTACAGGCACCCAGTTTTGAATTCCTCTGTTATGGCCTGAAGGACTGTAATGAATAATAGTTGGCTGAGAACTGAGCCTAGTGAACTCCTACCTTATTGCTAAATTCATCACTGTATTCATGGCCAACTTACTGACAGCACCACTGTACATGGCTTATACAGCTCTAACAAGCCACTCCTCTACTCCTAACTTCCTTAGAGACCACCAGATAACAGAGCAGGGAACTCTGTTGGAAGCTTTCTCCAGGTCAATGAAGGCTAAGTACAATGGCTTTCTTTTGGCCAAGTACTTTTCCTGCAGCTGTCTCACTAAGAAGATGGCATCTGTAGTACTCTTCCCAGGTACAAAACCAAACTGCATCTTGTCTAGTTTAATTCTATTTCTAATCAATTGAGCTATAACCTTCTCAGTAGCTTTCATGACTTGGTCTAGCAATTTAATACCTCTGTAGTTGTTTCTATCTAAGGTATCACCTTTATCCTTGTAACAGCTAACTATAATACTACCACACCAGTCATTGGGGATGGTGTCTTCCTGAATAACCTGATTAACTATACAGGTGGCTAAACTGTATCCTACACCACCAGAAATTTTAATAATCTCGACAGTGATTCCTGATGGACCAGGGGTTTTCTCTGTCTTCATGTCCTTAATTGTTTTATCTATTATGCTGCTATCAACTCTGATGGCTGGTCCCTCAATTGGTTCAATATTTGTTAGACTCCTTCTCCCATTCATTTTCCACATTTAATAACCTTTCATAATGACACTTCCATGCATCTTCTTCTCTGAATCACTAAGTGCAAGCATACCATTATCCATTTGCACACATTTCTCACCTACCACATCTCTATTTTTTCTGATACACTGCTTTGCAATCCTGAACACCTCCCTCATTATTTATTACTACCTGACAGTTATATTTTTGTCTTGATTTCATCTGAATGAACTGGAGTATCTTCTCTTGATTCATATAGAAGAGATTTCTGCTGCCAACACTCTGCACAGAGGTCTTTGTATACTGGGCCAATTATATATACAGGCATAAGATGAGATGTGGCATCTCTAGAGATCCTTTAGTGTGATAAGGTGTAGTCACCCTGCAGCTTGTCTATTTCACACAGCTACATTCTTGGGTTAAATGAAGACTAGATTAAATATCTAGCATCTAAAATGTTGCCAGGTGCTTGGTTTGCTACTGTCAAATAATGTGGCCTATGGTCCATTGTTTGCATTTTGTAGAGGATTAGTGGTAAGGAAGAGAAATGATGTAGTTGCTGAGACTATAGACCTGTATGAAAATAAACTGAACAGCCTATTCATGAGGACTTTCAGCCCTCATCATCTTTAAATCCCACTTGGAGAGAAAGATGAGAGTGGAGAGGTGCTGTCCTCAAGTTAATTTGCTGAGAGTTGGATGAAAGTATCAGCAGTAGACTATGAATGGGCTTATTCTGTGTATGTACCTATATGCTGGAGGAGATGGCTGGGAAAGGGCATTTGCTCTTGGTAGTGATGGTGATCCTGAATGTGTGGGATCTTTTGATTATCCTTAGGTGGCTATCTCCCTGTTGGGATATCTCCTTTCATGCTTCTTATATATTTTTGTTTTCCATATTTGTTTTATTTTCCTAATTGATCTTTTGCAATTTGTTTTTATTCAACTTTAATTCATTGTCCTTGTGGCAAATTAAAGAAATTATTATTATTGATGGATTGACTGAATAATTAGTGACAAACAAAACATCTTGCTGTATTTATTTCAGCTCTTTATCTTTTGAATTCAAATCTCATCTAGGACAATATTTAATCAACTTTTACTCTTTCCTCCAATTTCTGGTCTTGTACTTATGTTACAAATAACTATTTGAGGACAATGGATTGGCAGATTCCTTAAATAGTTGGACAAAATACCTTTCTGTTAACTCTACATTCTGAATTTGAATTTTGCCAAGATTAACTCTTCTTTTATCTTTTTAGGGTCAATAATTAATATATCAGTTGACTACTAGGATCAATGCAATCAACTAAACCCTCCCCCTCAAAATTGCTGGCTTTGTACCTAAATTAGAAATAATTATCATCAGAACAGCTTGTTTTGATTTTCATTCTTTTTAATATTTCATTCTTTTTAATGTACAATATAAGTACATCCACCTACATTTATTATTGATTCATTCACCTCTCATCAGGGATAACATGGTGTGCTTACTTGAACCATGTTACACTTATCATGAATTTATTTATGATAACATGAGTCAGCGATCAATCAAAGACTCTGCATGGGCTACAAAAGGATGCCACACTGATCATCTACAATGCTGTGGACAACTTGAAATAAAACCTATTTTCTCCAAATGTTCTATTTATCTATCATTGATTCATTTAACACATTTTTTGTTTTATGTTTTTTTTTGTTGTTGTCATTTTTATCCAAACGCTCATGATAGACAAAGATAGATATACCATTATTGTGCTGGATTGATTCTGTTAACTGTAGCTTTTCCATAGAATATAAGAACACATTGTAAGTGTTGAACTATTATCACTGTCAGAAAGGTAGCAGAAACATTAATGTCAGGCTTAATAACTGTTCATGTCCTGCATTCTTAGTTCAAATCCTGGTATTGAATTTCACCCTTCTTTCACTCCAGGACTAATAAAATAAGTACCAGTCTTGTGTTGGTTTGGTTAGATTGAGTGCAGGCCTCCCCTACAAATGTGTCATCTTTTATTTGTGTGTAAAGTTGTGAAATGGCAGAACTAATAGAATGCTGAACAGTGTTGAATTCCATCCTATTTTCTGACTACAGTGTGTGTGTGTGGCTATGCTGCAAGGAGTTTAAAAGATTACAATTTTTGAAGTTCTCCTTAAATCCACCATAGTAAATTTGAATTTGGCTCAATTTGGTATCAGAAAATTGTTCAAGCGATTTTTCTTCTGGTGTAGATACACTATATTTTAATGTGAGTGAAACTTTTATGCAGTGTTGCTACTGATGTAACTGAGAATTGCAGTTGTTCATACTTTAGTTATGTGGGACATAGTGTGTATATGATATACATGTATATCATTTCAAAAAATACCATCCAATATTATCAGTAGTGACTTGGATTTTAGAAACTGTTATTTTCATTTTCTCACATTTTGGGCAAAATTTCAGCACTTATTCATTTAAGCATGTAATTTTTTTTAGCCCTTACCTCTAACTTTATATAATTCTTTTTCAAATAGTCTTCAGATTCTTTTTGTTTTAATCCGAAACTGCTAGAGGTTAGGATGTTTATGGCTGAAGTACTTTTCTTTGGATATAAATGCTTTATTTGCAATTAAAAGCATTAGTTACTTCACTTTTATCAAATTTAAAATATTGTTTAGTTTCAGTTTATTATAGGATTATCATCAACATTGTTTAACATCTGTTTTCCATGCTGGCATGGATTGGACAGTTTGACAGGAGCTGACCAGCTGGAGAGCTAGCTGTGGATGAAGATGTAATTAAAAATGACAACAAAATATATTCATACACTTCAAATGCAAAGCATATTTATATTCAGTATTGCAGCTGTAAATCTCCTTAACCTAATAAATTTATGATAAAAATGAGACTAATTATTTAAAATTGAAAACAAATTTAGAGATTTTAGATAATCTTAAATTTTCAAAACAAAAAACCTGAAGACTATTTACTAGGAAAAGTGATAGTAAAAATGTGACAAGGGTGGAGCTTTTAAAAATCCATCTGTAAACAAATAAGTGGCAAAATTCTAGTTTGCATGGTGTCTGAAAATGTTTGTTACTTTTCTGAAAAATGTTTTTTAACCTTGCACATACATTGTTAAATTGTGAGAGTTTTGTTATTAATGTTATTTATTATAATTAACAATTACACTTTATTATTATTTGTCTGCAAAAGAAAGACAATTTGTCTATTGCTGAAATGTTATACAAATGCATATATGATGGAATTGAGAGGAACTGGTAGCACATCTGGTCAGGTGTTTTTAACATTTTAATTAGTAGCCTTTCATGTGTGAGTTCAAGCCCAGCAAGGCTAACTTTTTTTCTCCAATTTACTAGGTACCACTTATATACTGGAATGATTCAAATGACTGCAACACTTCTCTAGAAAAGAAATTACACACACATTAAGGCAAATCCAGGATTAAGATTACTGGAGTAGCAAGCATAATTTGATGACAAAGAAAAACTCATAAAAATTGAGAGAGTCACTCTTGTGCACTAAAAAAAATTAACTAGACATCATTTAATATTCACTTTTCCCTGTTTGCATAAGTCAAACAGAATTTCTTGAGGCAGGTTTTCTACAGCCAGATGCCCTTCCTATTTGCAAGTAAGGTAATGTTTCCCTATGGCTATACATGTTTTCATGGCATGCTGGAAACACACAACGTTGTTTGCAGGACACTTATGCTCATTTACAACTACCGTGTGCTGTCTAGACAAGAGCACATACAATGGGCTTCTTTCTGTTGATATATATATATGTATATATATGTATATATAAAACAATAATCCCCAGATAGTGTAATGATAAACTCTCTGATACCAGTTAACTCCTATGTCTGCTGAACTGAAAAATACTTCCAACCACTATACTTCAGAGACATCACAAGTTTCCACACTTGAATTATTTTCATAAGTGTATATCATCTAATTTTATTATCTAATTTGTTTAATATACATGCTGCACACAAAAGATCATGGGTCAATTCTAAGTGAGGTGAATTCTGTAAAACTTTGGTAGAAATCAATTTCCAATCACACAGGAATGTATTGCTTGATTTTACACTCTTTTATTGCATGCATGTACTGAGAACTCCTGTTTTTGTACTAATGTGAAACCAAATTCATGCACTGTATGTGTGTTTATATGTGTATATCACATATATACATATGTATGAGTGTGTGTATCTCATACATATGTGTATGTGGGTGTGTATGTATATATATATATATATATATATATACGTGTGTGTACATATGTATACATGTGTGTATACTGATAAATATATAGTCTCACATATACACATGTATATATGTATATTCTATACATTCACAAGTGACATTTGTGTGTGTGTTGCGAATGTCTTCAATGATTTGTGTTTCTATTTTCATGTTTTGTATCACTTGCAGACGCATCGAAAATTCTACTAAATGCCCTAGTCCATGGCAGGTAATGTAATTGATTTCTATGACACTGTTCCTTTTGAATCAGTGCCAATCTGTTTCTAGATCCTTCATATCATGCAGTTCATTTTGCCACTGCTATTTTCTGCCACTCTCTCTCTCTTTTTTCCTTTCTCTCTCATTTTTTAGAAATACTATTATTTATCTGTTCTTTCATGCTCTCTTTTTCTTGCTTTCTTTCTCTTGCTGCCATTTAGCTTCTTTTAGCTGTGCATGAATAAATTGTCTAATGAAAATGCTATCACAATCCAAACTTGTACTTCAGTTAGAATGAACTGCACAGTATAATCCCTGTTCATTAACATATACTTCTCACAGTATCACATTGAAAAGCTCAAAAAATCAACATATGTGCCATAATTATATATTTATCTACATATCCACTAATAACATAGCAGTTTGATACTTTAGGAAAATTTTAAACATGTATGATAATTTTGTTAAATTATCAAATTCTTTAGTGTGACCACTACTTACATTGGGATATTTTACCACTTACTGAACAGTATCTACATAAAAATAAACTTGTATTCAAACAGGGTTGTCTTCTAGACATCTACACTGAAACAAGACCAGAGGACAATTTAAACTTAGTAACATAAGAAACAAACAAAACAATTATATAATGTCTTCAGGAAAAATGTGAGCTTCATAACTGCTCCCAATATTTGCTATTAATTATATAGTTCAGCCTTGCAAACAGTTGTGAATTCTAACTCCTGACTGTATTTATAGCTAAGTGGATTGAACCAAAAATGTTTCAGACATAGTTCAGTATTAGTGTCAGAATATATCTTGATTCAGCAGCTAGTTGCCAACATTCCCATTAACTCAACCAGAAATTGTCAATACTGATCAAGCAGACCTATCATCGACAGTGCTCCAGCCATGACCATCCCATATTTTTAATGATACCTTAGACTGCATTTCGTATTCTATCCTTTTTTTTTTTACTTAAGATAGTAGGGAGTGATTTGAGGGAGATTTGACTATCATTTCTTGGAGCAGAAATGACCTTCTAGAAGCTCCTTCATTGTTTTGTGGTTCAAAAGTGATTACGTAATAAACTAGAAAACTCAAATGCATGTGTTCATTAAGCCTTTTATTTTCTTATCAATAATGCTTCTAATGCTATCTGCATGACCTGATAACATTATTCCAAATTATCCAGTGCTTATTGTCTGTTCTGTGTAGATCTGTCCAATCAGTTGATGGCTTTGGTGACTTAGTGCCTCATTAGATCCTACCAACTTCTTTCATTTATATCATTATTGGTTAGTTTTGTGGCTTATTCCTAATTAAATTTTTTTCTTTTTACTTGGACATATAAAACCATTTCTCTTTTATCAAAAATTGGTCTTTTTTTCTTCTAGATGCTTTTATCTTTTATATGTATGTGACAGTGATATTTAACTTAATAGGTGTCATTTTATATTTCATTTTTTATTGTTTTACTTGAAACCTTTCTGACTAATTGTTTGTCTTAATAACTAATTGTCCCGCCACCATTTACAACTGTAATGATCAAAAGTATGCTATCATTTGGGGCTGTCACATATATGATCAAATGTGATTGGCTTCATCTGCATCTTGAGTCACCTCTAACAAGACTGACTAATCAGTGTTACTAATGTATAAACCTACACATCTGGATGGGGTTGAAAACAGAAGAGTATTCAGTTTGACATTGCTGGCACAAGGTGCTGTGCAGTAGGACTAAACCTAAAGCCATGTTTGACAAACTTCTTAACTACACAATCATGCCTGCACCTATATAATGTAACACACATACACACATCTATATATAATTGGTTCTCATTAGTACTTTGGATGAAATGTGATGTAATATTTTGTTCCAGCTTCCTAGAAATAACGAATATATTGTATATAATGCTCAGATGGATTACTCATCAGAAAAGGTAGCCTAAAGTGCATGTACAGTACTTAGAATAATGCACAGGAAATGGACAGTGAATGAGGCATTTAAGAAAGAAAGGTGTAGGGGACATCAGGTGTACTGTTGGTGAATTTCAGGAAGCATGGAAGTTTTGAAAGATGTAGTGTCTTGACAGCTGACAACTGATACAGGTAGTTTATTCCATGCTTCAGTAACTCTGAGTGTGTAAAATGTTTCTGAAGGTTAGGAGTGCTGTTTTGTTTTTGATTTTGTAAGAAAATCTATAGGTGTTAGACATGGAAGTCAAAAAGGTGCCCAAGGTTGTTGTTGGAAAGATGGCGGATAATTTTGTGAGTGTTTACCAAGTTAGTTGCTAGACACCGGCACCTTAATGTGTCTATGCCCAAGCAGGCAAGACATTCAGAGTATGGTAGATACCTGACAGTGGGTATTCATCTGGTTGCATGTTTCTAAATAGTTTTCAGGAGATTGATTGCTGATAACGGTTCCAGAGTGGTGATGCAAACTCTAAATATGGACACACCATAGCCATATATACAACTTCTAAAATCTTCACAGCCTTGGTTTTTTATCTCATTCTGAAAAAAATTATATATATATATATATATATATATATATATATATAT
>NC_068983.1:137050512-137053079 GCF_001194135.2 Octopus bimaculoides | reverse complement strand
ATGTATATAAAATGTTTATATCTATATGTTTATGTATATAAAATGTTTATGTCTATATGTTTATGTATATAAAATGTCTATGTCTATATGTGTATATATATAAAATGTCTGTACGTATGTATATATAAAGTCTGTGTTTATATATATATATATATATAAAATGTCTATATCATTATCATCATCATCGTTTGATGTCTGTTTTCCATGCTGGCATGGGTTAGGACGGTTTAACTGAGGTCTGGAGAGCCAGCGGCTGCACCAGGCTCCAATCTGATCTGGTAACGTTTCTACAGTTGGATGCCCTTCCTAATGCCAACCACTCAGAGAGTGTAGTGGGTGCTTTTTATGTGCCATCGGCACACAAGCCAGTCAGGCGGGTCTGATATCGATCACGTTTGAATAGTGCTTTTTATGTGGGTACTGGCATCGGCCATGTTTGGCTGGTGCTTTTTACATGCTACTGGCACAAAAGCCAGTCAGTGGATACTGGCATTGGCCACATTCAGATAGTGCTTTTTATGTATCACCGACACAGGAGCCAGTCAGGCAGACTTGGCATTAACCATGTTCGGATGGTGCTTCTTATGTGCCACCGGCTTGGGAGCCAGTCAGGGGGCACTGACCACAGCTACAATATTGGTTTTACTTGATTCAGCAGGTCTTCCCAAGCATATCATATCGCACAAAGCATCAGGAGTACTCTTAACTGGGCCAGACATGTATGGCTGCAATCTCACTTGAGTTGCTGGGTCTTCTCAATTACAGCATATCTCCAAAGGTCTTGGTCTCCTGTCATTGCTTCTGTGAGGCCCATTATTCGAAGGTCATGCTTTACCACCTCATCCCATGTCTTCCTGGGTCTACCTCTTCCATAGGTTCCTTCTACAGTTAGGGAGTGGCACTTCCTTACACAGCTGTCCTCATCAACACGTACCACATGACCATTCCAGTGCAGTTGTCTCTCTCTTGTACACCACATTTGATGCTCCTTGTGCCCAACTTTTCTTTCTGGGCACTTACACTTTGTTGTGTATGCACACTGACATTACACATCCAGCAAATCATACTAGCTTCATTTCTTTCAAGCTTACGCATGTCTTCAGCAGTCATGGCCTGTGTTTCACTGCTGTGTAGCATGGTAGTTAGCACACATGCATCATACAGTCTACCTTTCATCCTGAGCAAGAGGCCCTTAATTGTCAGCAGAAGTAGGAGCTCCCTGAACTTTGCCCAGACTATTCTTATTCTAACCACTACACTCTCAGAGCAACCACCCCAACTACAGACTTGGTCACCTAGGTAGCAGAAGCTATTAACTACTTCTAGCTTCTCCCCCTGGCATGTGATGGAATCTGTTTTCTGTACATCTTCAGTGTTTATTGCTCCTGTGCATCTGCCACACACACATAAACTATTTTCCCGTTTAACCTTCCTTTGATATTGCTGCACCTTTTATGTGTCCAT
This sequence comes from Octopus bimaculoides, assembly GCF_001194135.2. Lineage (NCBI taxonomy): Eukaryota > Metazoa > Mollusca > Cephalopoda > Octopoda > Octopodidae > Octopus > Octopus bimaculoides. The sequence continues at coordinate 137,051,615 of NC_068983.1, read as the reverse complement.
AGCTTACACTGGGTATATCATATGGAGTTTCTACCCATGCCTTTTCTACAGATCGAGCAGAGCCATCTACCTGAAGGAGATTGTGGTTTGGCAGCCTTCCTACTTACTAAGACTTTGGTTTTTGCTAGGTTGACCCTAAGGCCCTTCAATTCTAGACCTTGCTTCCACATCCTAAACTTCGTCTCTAGTTCTGGCAAGAAAAATTAAGGACAGGTCATTCAGAGTTTTCTTTCCGCAGTCAAATTCCAGATTATCTTTGCAATTTTGGCTGGTTATACTTGAGATTGCTCCAATCTAGCCAGCCCCAAGGAAAAACTAAGTTAAAAGCACTAGATTCCTTGTAAAGAGCAGCGAATGTATATGAAAACAAGGGCAGGAAAAAAAAATGGAGAAATGGTACACAAATACAAATGCAAATAACAGGACATTAACAATAGGTGTCTTTCGACTAAGAATGAATTAAATTAAGTGGCGTGTGTGGAAGTGAAGCCTTACAGCAGGGACATAAGAGATGACAGGCATGGGGAGGGATATAGATGTTGCATGGATGGTAGTTGAACCAAGAAAGAAAGGTCAGGCTTGGCTGAACACCAGTCACGTGGAGAGAAAGGAGAGAGGTTGAGGCAGAGAAATAAAAGAATTAAGGAGGGACGAGAAAAAAAGAAATGGGACAGAGTAAAGTGAAAGAGGAGGGAAGGTGAGAATGAAGAGAAACTTCCAGATTATCTTTGCAATTTTGGCTGGTTATACTCGAGATTGCTCCAATCTGGCCAACCCCAAGGAAAAACTAAGCTAAGAGCACTAGATTACTTGGAAGAAAGCAGCAAATGTATACGAAAACAAGGAGGGAAAAAATGCAAATAACAGGACATTAACAACAGGTGTCTTTCGACTAAGGATGAATTAAATTAAGTAGACAGTTAGATGATACGCCAGATTGGAGCAATCTCTAGTATGACCAACCGAAATTGCAAAGATAATCTGAAACTCGACTGAGGAAAGAAAACTCCGAATGACCCGTCCTTGTTTTTTCTTGTCCCTTTTTTGTGTCATCTAACTGTCTGGATGTTTTAGTCTCTTATATGTAAGTATATAATATATAT
>NC_068983.1:137043568-137050502 GCF_001194135.2 Octopus bimaculoides | reverse complement strand
ATGTCTATATGTATATTTATGTCTACATATCTGTGTTTATGTATGTATAGCCATGTGTATGGATGTACATGTTTGTATACATCATCATCATCGTTTAACATCTGCTTTCCATGCTAGCATGGGTTGGACGATTTGACTGAGGACTGGTGAAGCCAGATGGCTACACCAGGCTCCAATCTGATTTGGCAGAGTTTCTACACCTGGATGCCCTTCCTAACGCCAACCACTCCATTTGTATATATACATATGTATGTATGTATGTATGTATATATATATATATATATATATGATAATATGTATGTTCATGCATGTAACATTATTGTATGTCAGTTTTACATGCTGGCATAGGGTGGTTGGGTCATCATTGTCTGACTCACTTTCCACTGGAAATCACTGCTCCCAAACTCTGTGTTTATACATATTATTTTGTTTAATTTCTACAGTTGGATACCCTTCCCTTTAACATCTAAAATTTCATAATCTTTACATGTGTTTCACTAGTGAATACTTGTGTGTTGTACAGTAATCATTAGGTAGATGATTGCATAATCACCTTGAAACACCAGATCTTCAGAAGAAAATAGTAATTCAACCCAGTTATTCACCAACCTCAGTTGGTAGGCAGTGCTAAATGAGAACTTTGTGTAAGTTTAAGAGAATGTTCTATATATAGCTATTAAGAAAAAGAAAGTTATTATATTTATTTTATTAGTGAGGTAAAGATAGAGAGAAAGAGGGAGGAGTGCACATATAAATCATTGTCTTATATGAGGAAATAAAGATGAATTGTGTATATATGCACATGGGTGCATATTTGGACTTCCATTACCTATTGTATATGTGTAGATGGATATGCTTAGATGTATGGCTGTATACATATGTTGGTGGGTGTAAGGGAATAAAATGTTATAGATGTATATGGATGTGTCAGCGTGCGTGTACAAGTATGTACAGTTCAACCTGTTTTTATCTACTACCAACTGCATAACTAACTTTTGATCTGCAATAGTTTAGGTGTTGAATTTTCTGTTTTCCTTAGACATCCTGAATACAGCTATTAACCTGCCCTCTTTCTCTATCTTTATTTCACCAATAAAATAAAAATAACTTCTCTTTTCTTAACAGCTATATATAGAATATTTTCTTAAATTTCCATGCAATTCTCATTTAGTACTGCCAACCAACTAAGGCTGGTAAATAACAATGGACTAAATTACTATTTTCTTCTGAAGATCTGGTGTTTCAAGGTGATTATGCAATCATCTGCCTATTGATGACCACACAACATATTAATGTCCACTAGTGAAACATTTATAACGATTAAGTAATTTATGATGTTACAATAAAACGATAAACTGAATCTATTTTATTCTGCTCTTGGATATACACTCTTCAGATATATATATAATACCAAATGAAAATCAGAAGACAATTATACGTAATATTTGATTGGAACATGGATATACACCGATTACCATGATGTTCTAAGCGGTGGTTAACCTTTATGTTTTCTCATTCGAAATAGCAATTTTTCCATATATGTATGTGATTTTAGACTAACTCATAAAAAAGCAACACCTCCGTATTCTCTTGGAGATGATAAAATAGCAAGAATTTACCAATATTGATGCATTGTGTGTTTATTTTGTGATAATATATAATATAGTTTGTTGCTTTCTTTTTATATAGGAACTCCAATTTTCTGTCATTCCGACAAACGACCAGTCAGCATGGTAGCCGACATGAAGTATCTCCAGACCCGACATTGGAGCAAGCTCATAGTGGTTCAAACACCACTAGCACCAGTGGACGAAAACGATTGTGGCCGGCGCCACAGCCTCGTTACGTAGGATCAAAACTACAAGTACCTTGTAACGACAGACGACAGGTTGTATCTATGACTCCACATTTGATGCCATGACCTAGTAAAATGAAAGCCTACGCTTGCTTAAAACTCTGTCCTTCCAGTCAACAAAGCAGAACCTCTTCCAAAATATATTTTCACTGTCTCAAAATGGTTGAAGAAAAAGAGAGTGTAGATGAGAATATGATACTTTCAAAGCAAGCCAATGAAAATGGTTTCTGAGGTCCCCCCCCCCCCACTGTCTCTCTCTACTTTTTCTTTTTTTTTTTCTGATGCAAATAACTCTTTAAAAAAAGAGGAAAAGAAAAATGTAGGGATCACAAAGCTTTCTATTTCCAATAGAAGGGAAACAATAAAAAAGAGGATTCACACTTAACAATGCAATGAAACAAACTTGCTGAAATATGCAATGAGACTTCAAAATATCACCAGATTTTGAAACATACGCTGCCATTATTTTTAAGATTCTATTTAATTGATTCATATGCAATTTTTTTGTAAATATTCTTTCTCTTCTCCCCCATTTCCAATGTTCTGTATTTCAACTGTGTTGTGCATATTCACTTATACTTAAATGATTACATCAATGAAGGAGTGATTGTTATATATTTTTTCCCATTACAGAAATTTTCCCAGTCCCTCAACTATTCAAAAATAACATTGTGGAAAGAGAAAAGATGAAAAGACCTCCTTTCTTACAAACACACCCGAACACTTCAGGCTAAATAATAACTTGTACAAAATGCCATTATTAAATAATGTTTGCAGTGGTACCTCTAGTACCTTGGATTTAAATTATGGACTGAGTTAAATGCCTTTAATAATAATAACAATAATGGTGCCAGCCTGCCATTTTGAAGCATGAAATGCCTGGTTAACATCATTGTCCTGATTTGTCACTTTTTCGTCCAAAATTAACCAAAAAAGAAGAAAAAAGTTGTTTTTTCTTCTGTTGAATAGTTTACAGCTGTTATGTGATGGTACACACCTTTATAAGACAAAAGCAAAAAGAAAAGCAATTCATTCCCATTCAGTCTCACCCTTTTTTTTTTTTTTTTTTACTGAGTCCTGATTATAGTTGTTGGCATTTTTAATTCCAAATCATACAGCTGAATTGCAAGGAAGATGCAGAGAAGTCACTACTCAACACAGGTTTATAGTGTTCAACAAATGAGAGATAAATCTCCTCCTGGACAGGATGCTGGTCTTATTAATGGAGAATTTATATTCTATAATGCTACAACTCCTTACAACAATGATTTAAACCCCATGTAGTACCTTACAACTATTTAGGTTGGACTATGGAAAGTTAAAGTGCTTTGGTCATGGATATAAATGCACAATTGAATCTCCTTTATAGTTGTTTGGTACCATAACAAATAAGTGAAGAAGATATCCAAGATAAAATGTTAATCTGCTGCAGGTAACTTTTCTTGAAAGATTTGAGTACCTGATACACAACAGGTGCAATTAAGTCGACGCAAATAGAATTGTCTTTCTTAGAAACATCTAAACACCTGAAGTTAAATTTGAATTCATCATCTATGTTCTAGTGGTTTGATACCATGTCTACAGAGCCATTTCTGAAATTTTGATGAGAAGGGAACCAATTTTTGTCATCCTAAGGCAGCTATGCTCTTGAAAAGAAGAAAAAAATTCCTTCAAAAACTTTTTCATAAAAAAAGTTGTCAATTAATGACTTCCTTACATTGATGTGAAAGAATGTCTTTAAAAACAATTTCACCTTTTTTTTAATATATCTGACCTTAATGAAAACAGTTGTGATTTTTAGTTTTATATCCGAAACTCTTGCCCATGTTCCTAAATCCGTTAAGAACTACTCCCTCCCATTTTTAAATTTAAGAATCTTGTCTTTTACCATAATTATGAAATGGCAGAAGTGGTACAGAGCTACAATTAACTTAGTGTTTTATCCCACTATGTTTCTGAGTTCAAATTTCACTAGGGTTAACTTTTATCTTTCATCCTTCTAAGGATGATAAAGTAAGTACCTAGCATGTACTGAGGTTGATTCAATCAACTGTATCCCATCTCTTCAAATTTGCGGCCTTGTGCTATTGTAAAAAAAAAATCACTATTGAACTATCTTGCACAATAAAGGTAAGTTCAGATTTGATTTCGGGTTGTACTCACTTTTACTAATATCCTTCAGAAAAGGTATCAATATTATGCAATTTTATTTCTATAAATCTGAGGCCTTGTCTGTCTATGTAAGAAATCTTTACAGATTAAAAGCACCAAGGTGCAGCAGTAAGTTGAGACACTGCAAGTTTCTATCAATTATATAGACATCCTAATGCACATGGGAAAAGCATAAACACAACTCCTATTTATAATTCAGAAAATACTATAGGTTATAAATAAATGTTTATTCTGCATAACTTAAAATGTCAGCCAAATCAACCCTCAAACTAATCCCTTATAGCTTAAATGATAAAGAGCCTCATGCTTTTGAGGTTTTTGAGTTTCACCATACTCACCATATTGAATTTCAGAGCAAAGACAATGCTTGTATAATTGACATGTTGTTCATTAGCTTTTAATAATGGGTTTGAATCCTATTCAGATTCACTTAACTAGACCTAATAAGGATAAATATTTATCTTGCATATTGGTACAATATTGTTTTTTGCTTTTTGCCAGAAAATCAAGTAGGTTTCCCCAGTCTTTAAGACATCTAGATATGTAAATAATGTGAAAAATAGAGTATTCAGAAAATATGTCTACAATGGATTTTCCTCTCTTGGTCAATGAGCTGGCTATCCAATATCTTTTATCTGTCTGCTGTCATTTCATAGTATTTTCTACCTTCACCGCTAATTTTCTTTGTCATATAACTCCATCTTATTGTTATTTAATTATTAAAAATATGATTGTCTTATCTTTTCTTTCCCCAGTACATCAAGGACTATATTAATGCATGTTTTTATTAAGAAAGACTTGGCTATTTTCATCAAGCCAAGCAACCATATAGAAGCTGATTTATTGTGTTGTTGTGTTCTGGAGCTTATCTGTTGGGAAATGGTTCCTCTTTTTGCAATGAGATAAAACGGGGCTTGGTTCAACTCTATACTATGATTTTTGCCTAGCACTATAAACTAATAAGCATTTGTCAATCAAAACAGTAATCCTTTTATCTCCTGTTGTAAATTGTCACTTCTTAATATCTATTTGTCAGTGGGTGAACTGTATCATCATGATATAAGTATCTTTGCCTGTTGATAGTGTAGCACTAGATACAAAATCTGAAACCCACGATCCTACAGCTTTTGGTCAGCTGCCAACACTTGAATAAAGAAATAACATATCTGGTGTGTAAATCACTATGCCACACTTTGAGGAAAACTTTATAGAACAATTAAGCGAGAACCTATCATTAATCAATAAGGTATTCATTATAAATGATCTATTTCTTTTAGGACAGTGGAATTACACAATCAGAAGGGTGCCAGGTTTAAACTTCTGACATTTATTTACATTCCTTTGTGTTCCAAATTCAAATTCTGTTGGGATTGGTTTTGCTTTTTCTAATATGCAAAAATTGTCCTGGCATAAATTTGATCCATTTCCTGACTCTGTGATCCACTATGAGGGTTTCTATTGCATTAATAGAGAGATAAATGTTTACTTAGGACCCTAGCCTTTCATAATTTTTCTCACAAGTCAGATTGAAATTAAAACTGCTGGCCAATGAATTGGTAGTCAAAATATGATTTGTTTGTTTTACATGTTTCTTCATGCCTGCATAGGTTGGTTGAATATGTTGAGGTATTGTTTTTCAACCAGATACCCTTCTTGATCCTAACCTTTGTTTTTCAAGTAAGGGATCTCTTTTTTTGACATGGTTTTGAAAGCACAAAGTGGCCGGACATTTTGTTGACAGGTTTGACAATACTGCCTGTCATACTTTCGTACAAACAATTGCAGATGTTAACAAAGAGGACAGCACACAGACATATATTTATTTACAATAATCTTTCAGTTTCTATCTACTAAATTTACTCACAAGGCTTTGGTTGTCTATTAGAAGAAAGTTCAAGGTGCTGTGCAATGGGACTGAACTCAAAAACACATGGTTGTGATGTGAACTCCAGTATTTTTGACCCTCTTTATACCCAAGTTTAAATCCTGGCAAAATTGGCCTTGCTTCTCATCCTTCCAGGTCAAAATAAGTACCAGTGAAGTACTAGGGGCTGATTTAACCAATATCCTTCCCCCAAAATATGTGGCATTGTCCCTAAGTTTAAAATTAATCTACAAAGGTGCTGCTTACATCATATGCACCATATTGTAACATTTACTTTCAGCTAAGGAGACTCATTACTGAAAGCTGAGCTATACAATATTGGTGACAGGATATGAAACTACTGACCCTTACTGGATTTTTAAATGTTTATGTAGTGTATTTTGTATGGGCAATGAAATAGTGAACCAAATGCATGTCAGAATCTTACTCTTGTGTACAGGAGTGTGAATTGTGTATATTAATACTGTTGTTGTCTGAGCACTGTAATATGTAAGCCATGAACACCTATCAAATGCTTGGGAATATCTCATACATCCAACAAGCTTTATAGCTCTACCCATCTGGTCTTCACTGTTAGGAAGCATGCTGCTTTAAAATAAATGGTTCTCAATTTCAAAATAGTAGGGAATTTGTTATGGGAGATTTGGCTGCTGCTGCTACATTGGGTAGATGAAACAACTTCCCATAGTTGGTTGCTTCTTTGCTGACTGCTCACTGAGGTACTTTTCTTTTATGTCTAACTGCAATGACAATCAGATTTTTTTTGTTATTTTTTTATAGTAAATATAACACTATCCAATTTCTCTCTCTGTAGCAGAGTAAACAGATAAAAAAAAAAGATAAATGAAGTTTAAAAGCTTTAATTAGTCATCTTTAACAACCCATGTAATTCTTTTTCTTTACATCAAACAGATCTGCATCATTTAAAAAGTTCATCATTCTTAGACATTCATAAAACACACTCACTCTGCTTCTTAAAAGATGTCAATGGAGCCCTAATTTCATTTTTTTTTTTTTTTTTT
>NC_068983.1:137039059-137042889 GCF_001194135.2 Octopus bimaculoides | reverse complement strand
TCTGAAATCCTTGTGGACAAAATTTCAAATATTTTTTTAAGAAAATAAATTTAAAATCTTATTTAGTGAGTTTGTTATTTTTGTTTCTAGACGAGTTTTGATGAGGTGAGAGCCAACACAAAAAAATAATGGGTGGCTTAAGGAGGTTTACTCTACTAAACCTTCACTATCTTGCACACACAGGAAAAAAAGCAAAAGAAAATGTTTAATCAAATTGTTTTGCAGTTGTTTGAGCATGATACCATTTGAAGATAAACTTAAAAACTCTACTGATGTATAATAACTCTGAAGACATTTAGCTTTCCCTACATGTTGGTTGTTTTTCCACTTTAGAGGGGAAGAGTGTACAGCTAAAATGCCAACTGTTCTACATACAAATTTAATGTTGAGTGATTAATCAGTTTGTCTGGTCCAGTGAACCAAAGCATGAATTTAACCAATTAACACAAAAGATGCAATCCTTCATTTAGTTATTCTATAATGATCAATCATATAGATTTCACCTTACTTGGGATGGTTAATATTTGTTAATGTATACCAACAACCTCTTCACCCCTTACTTCAGAAAATTTAAGAGACATACAAAGTAAATCACAAAATAAGCAATTCTCTTTTGGTTATGCTGTGTTTTTTACTGTTTAAGTGAGAGCCTGTCTGCAAACTTATCTAAACTGTTAACAAATAACTGAATTTCCAAATAGAGAATTGCCTAACTGAGAATGTTACTTGTATCCAGTGAGCCACTATCAATACATCTTTGTTATGTATGGCTACAACTACAGCTGGAAATATCTCCAAATAAAGAAATATGATATATTTAGGTTTTTCTTTGGAGGGGGTATTTTGTATGGAAACAAAATTCTTTACTAGACAGCCAAAAAAATTTTTCCAAGATAAAGGGAAGGGAATACATGTAAGTTATTGGAGAACAATCAGCAAAACTGCAATTCTCAACAACAAATTTTAGTGAATTATAGAGATGTTAAAGATGGTCACTAGAATTGGCAGGCTTAGAGACGGCCTGTGTTGGCACAATTTGGAAATAATAAAAATAGAAGAAAAGGATCCTACTTGAAACAGTAGAGTTATGAGCCTCTTTTGAGTAGAAAAAATTATTTGTAGTCACCGATACTGTGATGGCCCCATTAGTGGGAATGTAACAGCAAAGTGTAAGCTAATGGGTCGTCGCAGAGTTAATGGCACAGTGTGACAGGGGTGTCATAATATTCATCACAAAATTCACAACCCCTCTGAAGGGGTTGGATGAGTAATGAAGAGTTCTAATAAAAGTAGGGAATTCTGAGTAGTAAATTGAGGTCTTGAATGTGAATTATACTAAGGAACCAAGCTACTACCCGCCCACTACCCTAGCAGAATGGAATGAATTAGTTGGATCACAGGGATTAAGAAAATATACAAGTGAATATTAAAAAAACAACTAGGTTGCTTAAATGAAGAACACGTTTCAATCTCTTTTGGTTTAGATATGTGATAAAAAAAAAATTCTGAAATTTTCTTTTTAGCAAATTAGCGAGCTTGGAATTTTAGTGAGCTGTTATCAAAAGAATGAAGTATTGAACCTCTTTCTATCAAAATCCCAGGATGTTCCTTTGTTGGCACGAACATGATAGTTAGTACAACAAACAATATCAACTGTGTTATTAGGAACAAGATTATAAGTGGAATATAGAAAAGTACAACATTTGTTTCTTCTCAGAATTCTTAGAGTAGCAAGAGGCAAGTGGTTGGCAACAGTTAAACACTAGTATAGGCCCACTCTGATATTCATTCTTTTGTAAAGATACCTTGTTTATTTCTCAAAGGTAGTGGGGAATATAGACATAGTTCCTGTGACAGAATCATAAAGCAAAACCATATTCTGCCATTCTTTTTTTTTTTTACCAAGCTGAGGAGTGGTAAACAACATCAGTTGGTTTATCACACGGGATCCCGACCACATATGAACTGAAGTCCTTTAAAGTGAAATATAGCATAAATCTGTTTTTTCTCCTTTTGTGTGTGTGTGTGTATGCATGTTATATAACCAACTTACTTTTATAGTAAGGAGTGAACCTGCTATGATGCTTATTCAGAAAGCACACCAAATAGGATCTGGGTTAGCACCAAATATTTTAAAGGTTCCCAGTTACACAGTAAGTCTTCAGACTGCAAATAGAGAGGTTCTAATTTATAAAACAATTTTTTTCTGATCTCATTTTTCTCACACATAAATATAATTATATATTTCCCTCTATTGCCCTTCTCTCTCGCATGCTTTCAGTTTTGAGCAAATTACACATACACACATTAACATACATGCATACATACATACATACACACACACACACTTATAATGATTAAATTTTTAAAATCTCAAAATCACCTTCCTCCTCCACTCCAATATTGATTGAAAGGTCATTAAAGAGTTAGAAAGGAAAAAAAAAACAAATATCATGAGGTTTAAAGAAGAAAAAATCAAACATTGGCAGCGAAGTAAAAAGTTCACCAGTTTCAACAATGTTCTTTGATTCAGATTCTCACAGGTTTGAAACACAAAACAAGAATTGAAACACATACAAACATATACACACACACACTTGAACATATGAATACATACAACCACACACACAGACATAAATCTAATGTTTACTGGCTGCAGATCACAGACAGACAGTCTCTTCAGCAACAATAAGGCCGTTGTATAGAACCAAGCAGTTGTATGAGATCTTAGCAAGGAAGAACTCAGTCTATCAAATTCATTCACATAAAACAACATCAATGTTTTTGTTTTGTTCATTTGTGTCATGTGTTTCTTTTTTTTTTCTTTTTATTATTTCTGTATTGTTCAATGTAATGATAACAATGATGACGATACTGATGATGGTGATAATGATGATGATGATGATGATGAAAGTGGTGGTGATTGATGATTAATAAGTCTTGATTGGGAATGGATGGAAGAATGGGAAGAGGAGATATGCTAGATCAACACCTGACACTGACAAGAGATATGTTTTTGCTACAGCCAGCTGTTTGAGATTAGGGAGTCAAGATTTTGGTGGTGTTGGTGTTGCTCGTTTCTTGCTCTTTGATTTGCTGGAACCGGAGCTTGACTGTTGTGATGAAGAGGAGGTTGACTGGGGATGCTTGTACTGCAGTTGATGAAACTGCAGCTGTTGACTGTTGGACTGTTGAGTTATGGCAGTTTGGCTGGAACCAGCAGCTGCATTGCCACTAGCTGCTTGCAGTTGTCCGGTTTTTGCAGTCTGAACAGTGACTGGAGTGAAACCAGCAATTGGCTGAGCAGTGAGATTGGCATTAGTAGCCAGCAGACCTGGAGATACAGAAACATCAGATATTAGCACAAAAAAAAAAGAGAGAAAGACAAACAATTGATGCCTTAAAACATCATGAGGGTAAGTAACCCAATCTAGAAGTAGATATTCTATCAATGATGTTTAAAAACAATTTCTTGACAGATGATTAAGTAGATTAAATCAAAACAATTTGCTTAAGATTTACTATGCTAAATATTTTTACGTATACTGATTTAAATCACACTTAGACCTTTGGAAATGTGCTGTGCGTGAGAAGACCCGGCAAGCCAAGTAAGATCGTTGCCAGTGCCCCTGGACTGGTTCTTGTGCGGGCGGCACATGAGATGCACCATTTTGAGCGTGGCCGTTGCCAGTACCGCCTGACTGGCTCCTGTAGGATTTTCGAGCGAGATCGTTGCCAGTGCCCCTGGACTGGCTTGTGCGGGTGGCACATAAAAGACACCATTTCGAGCGTGGCCGTTTTCGTGCGGGTGACACGTACAAGCACCCACT
>NC_068983.1:137026868-137038728 GCF_001194135.2 Octopus bimaculoides | reverse complement strand
CACTTAGACCTTTGGAAATGTGCTGTGCGTGAGAAGACCCGGCAAGCCAAGTAAGATCGTTGCCAGTGCCCCTGGACTGGTTCTTGTGCGGGCGGCACATGAGATGCACCATTTTGAGCGTGGCCGTTGCCAGTACCGCCTGACTGGCTCCTGTAGGATTTTCGAGCGAGATCGTTGCCAGTGCCCCTGGACTGGCTCTTGTGCGGGTGGCACATAAAAGACACCATTTCGAGCATGGCTGTTTTCGTGTGGGTGACACGTTAAAGCACCCACTACACTCTCTGAGTGGTTGGCGTTAGGAAGGGCATCCAGCTGTAGAAACTCTGCCAAGTCAGACTGGAGCCTGGTGTTGCCATCCGGTTTCACCAATCCTCAGTCAAATCGTCCAACCCATGCTAGCATGGAAAGCGGACGTTAAACGATAGTAAGACCCAAGTAAATTCCATGGAATGGAAAAAATTAAGAGGACCTATTTAAGAAAGAAAGGATGATTTGCATTTTTATAGCATTCATAGTCAAGTTTTCTTTAAACATTCTTCACATTTGTCTACACTCATTTCCTCACATCTCCATTGGTGTTGTCTTTTTCTTATTATTATTATATCTTCTTGCTGTTCCTCTCTGATCCGTGCTCTATATCTGCACATCCTTTTTTGGACAGCTTGCAACTGTGTTTCTTTTGAATCCAGAGTTTAGGCTAAATTAACCCTTATAAACAAATATCAATTTTTTAAACAAGCAGATGATAAATAATTGCACTTATGCAATGGTCACTATAAATGAAAAAAAATACTTTTCAATATCAACACACTATCACTACCACCATCTGCCTCTCTCTCAATATAACTACCTCCACTGTCCATCTCTCTCTCTATCTAGTTTTCCCTTCAACTAACTTTTTAACCACATTATAAGTATTCCTTCCCCAGCTCACCTCATGTTGTTAACACTTCTCTCTCCCTCTTTTTCTCTTGTTCTTCGCCTCTAATTTCAGCTGACCATTTGGCCTAAGTGTATTAATATTAATCACCTTTCTCTACTTCTTCCTTTCTTCTTTCTTCACTCCTCCCTCTCTCTCTCTTACTCCACCTCCACAACTAACTAGTGTATAATGAGTGAATGAACAAGTAGATTGTTATATAGATGTTTCAAGTCTTCAAAACCAATCATGAAAATCTTCAGATAGTTATTAAAACTAATATCCAACATTGCATATATTCTAATCAACTACACTAAAACTGATAAGATTTCACTTCACCCAAGGAAACAACTTCATCTTTGTCAACCCTGTATACAGGGCATAAATGCACTTCACTTAAGGGTATTGCATATATATATATATATATATATATATATATATATATGAATTGAAGTCATGGCCACACACACACATTTTACACTGGATTAAAAAAAAATTATACAAATCATTCAGAAACTTTCATTCATCAATACGTAACTACAACCATTAACACACTTACACATGCCTTTTCAGTTCTTGCTTCTCTGAACATAGTAGAAACCTTCCTCTCTTTCTCTTGTCTTCTCTAGCTCTTACCTTTTATAACCTGTCTAAATCCTTTAACATTTAGACCAACCATATCTAACCCAAATAGTCTGTCTGTTTTCCATTCAAACTAGCCAGATCCGGCTTCTCACACCTATCTTACAATGTGATTCTAAAAGTAAATAATTACATCATTGAAATCTCAAAGCTACAAGATAATGCATGATTAATTCAAAACAATGTGAATAAATAAGCATTGCATCTGGCAGAGTAATCGGAATGCTAAAGAATTAAACACTTCATTCAATCTTCTCTTCTCAGGGATGCAACTCCTGTTTTACACTCAGGAATCAACATGCAGAAGTTCAAAATGAACATTAACCACATATACTTCTCCAGCCCACAAAAGTTACAGATATTGCTTACCTCCTCAGACTAAATTTTAAAAATCAGATAAACTAATGGATGCTACTAACTACACATGGCAACACTAAAAAAGCAAAATAATTTAGTGAATATGGTACTGAACTTCCAATTCATTGGTCTCAAGTTCAAATCTGGTAATTTATCGTGATTTTAACTTGTACACTTAATTTTTACCTGAAGAATAAGTATCAAATTTTTAAGGGAATGTTCCCTGCAAAAGTCTAGGGATTCATCATTCACATTCTGGATGTTGTAAAATTGGAATTAAAGACAGCCTCTTGGGAATGCTAAAGACATTTATCTTGCACTTGGCAACACTTACCAGGAGAATTCACTGAAATGGTAGTTCCTGTACTGGCAGAAGTGCGATTGTTGTTTTGAGTGGGTGTGGTGACAGTTGTTGTCTGGGGTTGAGTTGCTTGCAATGCTGCAGGAAGTGAGCCCCTTTGTTGTGAGAGATTTAGAAGCTGGAACTGTTGTTGGTTTTGTAACTGAACAAGAAAAAACAATAAAAATATGAAATAACAACTGTGGATTAGACAATCTTAAGATATTAGCTAAAAGGACCTTAGATATAACAATTAAATACAACCTCTGAGAATGCTAACAGACCAAGAAGTACTTCAACTTAACAATACATAGAGCTTCAGAAAGATAAATAATTGCACAACTATAAAAAATCTGAATGTTTTAAAATTTTGTATATAGAAACTATTGGAGAAAGTCATCACCACCATTATAACAGAGGTATCTATCTGATTTTCAGCTAACTTGAGTGAAGAAAGTAGGGTGATACACTTTACTTGGGGGTCACTGAAATGAAAGTGAATCATTAGAATATCAGTGAAAATGTTATCTTCATATGCAATGAGAAAGTCAATCCATTGCAACCATCTTTTATGGCATATATGAAGAACAATTGAAATGAAACAGACCTGCTGTAAATCATGAGCTAACCACTTTGTCACATGTCTTCATGCAGTGCTTAACAGTTAGAGTGTCAGATTTACAATTGTGAGATTGTGAGTTCAATTCTTGAACCAGGCTGTCTTGTGTTCTTGAGCAAAACACTTTATGTCATGTTACTCCAGTTCACTCAGCTGTAGAAATGAGTTGTGATATCACTGGTGCCAAGATGTATCTCCCTTGGACAACATCAGTAGTGTGGATAGGAGAAACTGGTATCCACAGGTGACTGCTGATCTTCCATGAATAACCTTACCTGAACTTGTGCTTTGGAGAGGAACTTTCCAGGTGCAATCTATAGTTTTCTTTATATGATCCAACTAACAGAGCTAAGATGACCAAGAACATATAACTAGATGCATAGTTTTCATGTCCATCTTAATATGTTGTATAATTTACAAGTTGAATCAGTGATTTCTACCTTACTAGGGTCACTGCCTCACTTTGCTCTGTACCTCATCACCAATTCCCCCTAACCTAAAACAGTATCCAGAAAAGTTGGTCCCACAGTATTATAAAAGATAATACAGGATAGTTCAAATAAAGTATCTCTTCAATTTCTGAGCTATTAGCTACTTTGTTGACATAATTCTAATTTCTAAAAATATATTTTCTTTCTTTTAACCAAGTCTGAATAAATCAGAGAAATTTGAGACAATGAGTATATGTCTTCTTTTACCTGCATCACTGACATTGATGGTGCTCTCAAGTTTTGAGCAGTTCCTTTCATTAACTGGGTGAGTCCAATTGGTGGAAGAAGTACAGAACCCGAATTTGTTATCATTCCTGGAATTAGAATAATTATATGGCAACAATTCCTTATTGAGATCTGAAACCTTTCAGTTATAGAACAGAAAGATGTAATGTAAATACAGAATTAAAATAGAAAAATGTGATGAACATAGAAAGATGATGTATACACAGAAAAGAAAGATGTGATGTATGGTTTTAAAAGAGAAAGCTATGATATACATAGAACAGAAAGATGTAAAGTATCTACATTTCATAAAGTGACATGGATAAACAGGTAATAAAAACCAGACACATGAAATTCAGTGAGGAACTTACATCATGTAATAATTTCTAATAAAATTACACATTTTTTAGGGTAGGTACAATAACTTGATTACTACATATATTATAGATCATAGAGAAATAAAAACCAAAGTTGACTTCAAAGGGATCTGAGTTTATAATGTGATGTAACTAAAGAAAGGCATTTTTGTCTATTGTTCCACTCACTGCTTTATCTATCAATAGATAGATAATGAAAGAAGTAGTCAAGTAAACTGATCCTAATAAATAACTGGTACTTATTTTATCAATGACCAGCAATATCTAAACTTGTAATATAGAAGAGCCAAACTAAATACTGTAAGGCATAAGCAATACTAATGATAATTGTTTATTAGGTTCACAGTTAATTTTGTAAAAACGAAATATAGTCAATATTATTGACATCTTACTGATACATAATGTATCAACTTTAAACAAATGAAAAGCAAAGACAACCCTAGAAATGAAGTTACTAACCAAGGGCTGTAAAGCATCAAGTCTGGTGTTCTACTGTTTGTGCCAATTCAGCTGGTTTCACAATACAACAATGATTTCTCATATAAGCATAAGACCAGATTTTTAAAGAAGAATAGTAAAGACTGAATGATGTTTGAGGTTTGTTCAAATACATAACTGAAATAGTTACATCTACTCTGTAGCACTGACCTCATCGTTATGACATAAGAAATTATTTTACTTCATAAATGTTATAATTATTGGTTATTTTGATATAAAACAAACTTTATGTATGACACATCCAATGGAACAGGTCTTCAAATGCTTTGATTTATAGAACACCAAAGCCTTAAAAAGGACTGTGCTGTTCAGCAGTGGTGCACTGTGAGTACTGAAACAACACGGAGTGCTAAACTCTAGAGGGTAAACATGAAGATTATTTTATAAATAAATTGGGTAGTGATTTAGAATGAGCATGGAAATGTGTGAAACAGACAATACAGAAGTGCATTAGTATCAATCTCTCTCAATACATGATCACAAAAGAGACACAAAAATCAATATATTACCATGACTGCGCTTACCCTAAGTTAATGAATAAATGCTACATGCTTAAAATGAGAGGGTACTTTCAATTTAAACAGGAAATAGATAAGAACAGCATATAAATACATAAAAAGAATGTCTTAAGATATATCCCTGGAAATTATCTTTATCTGTAGTTAGAATATTTATTAAACTGAAAATACTTGTAGTACTGGTCTGGCAAAACACTCGACAATTAGATTTTTAGTTTTACTTTATTATTAGTATTATTATTATTATTATTATCATTATTTGTTTTACATTTCAAAATGTATGTTATGTTAGGATGTTTTTGAAAATTTATACATTTTTGTATTATTGGAGTCAATAATATTACAGCTGAATCTCTTCCTGCTGATAGCTACTCAACCTAGGCAGACTGAAGCAAAAGTGATTTGTGTCTTTCCTACGAGAATAATACAATATTATTGAAATTTCGATTGCACTTCAGTTCAATGCTATTTACAGACTGCTATAGGCAGACAGTTTATCAGCAAAAATATACATTGAGAAGAGAAGAAAAAACATAACAAATATGATTTCAGTGATATGTACCTGTGGTCATGGCGACCTGAGAATTGGCAGGATGGCTGTTGACAGTAGACGGGGTTGATGTTGTCTGAGGGAGTGAGGTGACCATAGTAACAAGTGCTGGTTGGGACAGGGTGGAAGCTGACTGAAAATTCAAAATATATTCTTTGCATGAAATTTTAAGCAATAAGTGAGATTGTGAGAGATAACAGTGTAGAGACAGACAGCAGAAGGGACAAGAAAGGGTACAAAAGAGGTAACAAAGTTAAAAAGACTAGATAAAGCAGTGCATGTACATTGGTATCTATGTAAAGTTAGTATTTATTTCAGCAGATACACATACAGGTTTAACATTTTCAACATATATGTCTGCATATATGTATGTACAAATTAAAACTGGGACAAAAAAGTTAGTTATGTCTTGCCCACAGGCACAACAGAATTCTGAATATCTCCATCTTCAACAATTTCAACCATTCACCTCGTATCCCATTCAGGAATAGTATATTTACTAGCAAGTGTTGGATTAAAAGCTAGTGACTAAAAGAAAAAAAATTGAACATGCATAAGGAGAAAAAGATTAAATTAATATTGCTTGGAGACGGACTGTTTAGTTATGAAATGAAATGTAAACAAAAAAAAAAAACTAATTTTATTTGTTTACATATGGCTTTATAACTTCTGGTTTAGGTGTGTAAGACAGAGTTAACTTGCCTTTTAGACCCCACAAAAAGCCCTCATTTTCCTGTACCTGTATTATCTCATTTCACAGACCCAATCCTACTAGCTTCCTAAAACCTAATGGTGAGCTATTCAAAACTACAAGATTTCACTAGATTTCCTCTGACCAGGTGTCTGCTGGACCCTCCCCTCGTTTTATTTTCTTTTTCTTTTTTTTTTCTTTCAACATTATTTTTCCACTGAGGTTGCATAAACTCTTCATGAAGAATTGCATATAAATGACTATTTGTATGACAGTGGCTTTTGTTTACAATTAGCGAAATCATACCAGAACAAAGAGAAACATACATGGAGTCACTCATGCATGCACACACACACACACACACACACACACACACACACATATGACTATAGTAGAAGATACACGTGCTCACGCAGTAGGAGCGAACTCTAAACTACATAGTTATGAAGCAAACTTCTTAACCACATGACCATATATATATATTGGGTTGGCAACTAAGTTCCTTCCGTTTTTTTTTAATTTTGGAATTTATTGCATTTTTAAATTTTGGAATCTACTTTTTTCGAGAATTCTATTTTTGAATCATTTTGGAATCTATTTTTTTTTTCTAGTTAATTTTAGCTATTTTTTGTTTATTTTCAGACCATTAAAATGGAATGTCAAGTTAAGAAAAACGAGCATTTTCGACACCTCCTTCTTTTTGCTTTTAATCAAGGTTCTAAGGCCACAAAAGCTGCTTGTGACATTTGTGCTGTGTATGGAGAGGGTGCCATAGCTGAGAGAACCGCTCGTGATTGGTATGCCAAGTTCAAAAATGGAAATTTTGACCTCAAAAACGCACCTTGGTCTGGCCATCCAGTTGAGTTTGATGAAGAGCAATTAAACCAACTTTTGCATGAAAATTCTCGTCAAACGACAAGGGAAAAGGCAGAGAAAATGGAATCCTCCCACACTGCTATAGAGAAGCATCTTCACTCGATGGAAAAGGTTCAGAAGTATGGAGCATGGGTTTCACATGCTTTAAGTGACAACAACAAAAATCAACGGGCCACAATCTCTGCTGGTTTGCTTGCTCGTCACTGCTCAACTCATGGACACAAGCAACGATTTCTTTACTGAATCATTACTACAGATCGAGCAGGGCCATCAATTTGAAGGGATTTGTGGTTTGTCTGCCTTCCTACTTATTAGGACTTTTGGTTTTTTTATTTATATATATATATATATATATATATATATATATATATAAGACAAAGAAAGACTTTAACACATCTTTATGCAGAAAAAAGTGAGGGAGGGGAGCCTCCTGACATACTGATTGGTTGATCAATCATCAGAGAAGATGTCCCACTAGCTTTTCTACTCCAAACATTAGTGTAGACAATTTTCTCCTTTAGCAGTTATTAATTGATTTGTCACTATACTAGACAACTAAATTAACATACTCTGCTGTAAATGGCTCATCATTTATTAACCCTTTCATTACCAACCCAGCTGAAATTGGCTCTGGCTCTGAGTACAAATGTCTTGTTTTCATAAGTTTTGAAATAAAATCTTCCACCAAACCATAGTCACAATTTATGTTCCTAACACTAACTGAATGATAGCTAAGTTATTTTACTAAATTCTTTGTTATATTTAAAGTAATTGAAAGAAACACAGAGCATCTCAAAATAAATACAGTAACGAAAGGGTTAAAAAACTTATATTTATGTACCACAGAACATAAATCAGACATATTGAATTAAATCTAAACATATTAGACAACCTTAATACAATTATATAAATTAAACATAAGAATCATCATCATCATCATCTAACATCCTCCTTCCATGCTAGCTTGAACTGGATAGTTTGTCAGGAGCTGGCAATTTAGAAGACTGTGCCAAGCTGGCCAGCTCCTGTCAAACCAGCCAACCCATGCCAGCATGGAAGGAGGACATAAATACATTCCTTCTATACACTTAATTCATGGAATATTTCAGATAATTTATCAAATAATCCTATAACAAGGCTTTCCACCCATTTTTTCTGCAAATCAAGAGCGAGATGGAATGCATTTACATTCTTATGCTTAATTTATATATATAATCTTAATTATAATTAATTTTCCAGAGAAGGCTTTCTACATGTTTAGATTTAGATAGTGCATCTGATTGATGTTGTTGTGCATAAATAAATAAATAAATATTTGCACATGCACACGTGTGTGCATGTATTTAATCATCACTTTAATGTCCATTTTCCCATACTTGCATATTTTGGACAGTTTATTGAGGCAGATTTTCTTTAGCCACATGCTCTACTTGGCACCAACCCTCACCTGTTTCTAAGCAAAGTAATATTTCCTCATGGCTAATCATGTTTTCACAAAATATTGCAAATGCATGACAGTTTGTATGACAGTAAAAATCATTTTACAACTATCACACTACATCAAGTCAAAGAGATACAAACATACACCTACTCAAACACACATCATATACACACATGCAAACTGACATATATGTATACCATGGGCATCTTTCTGCTTGCATCTACCAAATCCACTTACATATTATATTATATTATATTATATTATATATATATATATATATATATATATATATCATCGTTTAACGTTCGCTTTCCATGCTAGTATGGGTTGGACGATTTGACTGAGGACTGGTGAACCAGATGGCTACACCAGGCTCCAATCTGATTTGGCAGAGTTTCTACAGCTGGATGCCCTTCCTAACTCCAACCACTCCGAGAGTGTAGTATAATATAAATGAAAAATGCATTAAATACTACAAAATGTACACATAGGACAGACACCAGAACCCTAATACTTCATCAGTTATCGACCGAAAAATACTAATACCTAGTTTCATGCCTTTAACGATAAGACTAGGAACTTCGTATATCGGCAGCACCTGCAAGATTTGTGGAGAATTAGGGTTTGAGCAAACAAAATAATACAGTGTGGACGTACATAAGTAAACAACAGTAATTTGAAATGATAGATGAAACAATAAATAAAGCCTTGGGGTCAAACACAAGAATGATGGATTAACACCTGGGAGAAATCCTCAATGGACACACACACACACACACACACACACACACACACACACACATGTACCCACACAAAGAGCAGTAATTATTTAAGTTGCCTCATTGAATCAATGATAAAATGGTTAAATGACAATAATAATGATGATGATGATAGAACATGACATTTGCAACATGTCCATTACCATGTCTTTTTTTTCAGTTACACACATGCACACTGATATATACAGGTAGAGACATGCACCTACAACCAGAGATCCTAGGGGACATTACTAAAAACAGCAGGGAACTGTAACTAAAGAGATGATATATAGATATGGAAGGGGTCAGGAACCTCAGACTGTAAATGATACAGTGAAAGTAGAAGAGACCAAGGCTTTTGGTGAGGACAAAGAACTGAGTTAACTTACCTGATTCTGTAACAAACCAGTGTTGTTATTGATCATAGTAATGGGTACAATGCCACTAGCTAAGGAGACCTGCATGTTTTGGAGACTCTGTAGATTGGCAATGTTCATGCCAGACAGGCCAGCTGTTGCTAGATTCTGGATGTTCAGATTGGACGGGAGGCTGGCTAGATTAGCAATGTTAATGCCAGAGGTAAGGCCAGCTGCAGCAGCAGCTACAGCTTGACCAACTGTAGCTGATGATGGGTTGTCCCCACCTGCAAAACATGTGAAATAGAAATCAACACATTAACAATCTAGCTAACATGAAATCAAACATTGCCAGAGATAGCTCTTTTTCACGAAACCAATTCATACACCACCCCTACACCTAACTTTTATCATCATGGAGAAGGCCTTTCACAGAGTACCACACTTTATCAGCTGGTGGTCACTAAGAAAACTAGTGATAGACAAATGGCTTGTTAAATCTTTTCAAGTCATATACAGAGGTGCCATTAGCAAGGTGTGAATCAGTAATGAGTTCAACAAGGAATTTAGCATACATGTTAGTATACATCAAGACTCAGTCTTCAGCCATCTTTTGTTTATTAAATCCTCAATCCATAACAGAGGAATTTAAGACAAGTTGGTCATGAAATTTCTGTATAGTATTGCCTTGATACATGAGTTAATTTGTTCTCAGAGACTTCTTATAAAGCAAAAACTCAAGCAGAGCAATAATTCCCATGGTAGCCATGTTATAAATCATAATTCGTTCCCAGAAAAATATTTTACCTATACAATTTATAATACTTGTAAATAAATGGCAATAAAAGAACAGTAGAATACAAAGAATATTTTATGTAAAGTAAAAAGAATGTCAAGATAATTATAATAAAAATTATTATTATCATTATTGTTTTCTGAATCACTTTCACTAGACTCATGCACACCAATACCTGTAGATGCGAGCATCAATTCTCAAACACTTACAGATGGACTTGTAGATTTCTTTTTAAAAAACAAGTCTAGAGTTGTTTGCTAAGAAGCCTTTTTTTGCTCTCTATAAATTTCTTTAATCATCAGAAGCATTTGTTATGGTAGTAGAAACATTTGCACTTCATTCAAAATTTGGCTCTTGCATGTGAAAAATAAAACTCGTAAACCTGGGGTCTCATAAAGTGAGATATTACTGTACGTCAGACTTAGTTCTCATTGCTAAATCAGTTAAAAATTTAGAGAAAAAGTTTCTAACAAAGAAGTAAAAATCTACAAGCTTTATCGTAAAC
This sequence comes from Octopus bimaculoides, assembly GCF_001194135.2. NCBI lineage: Eukaryota > Metazoa > Mollusca > Cephalopoda > Octopoda > Octopodidae > Octopus > Octopus bimaculoides. The sequence continues at coordinate 137,027,769 of NC_068983.1, read as the reverse complement.
CTAGTCAAGACTGAAGTTTTAATTAGCAAGAAGACAGGACCCTGTTGGAAAAACAGCCACGTTTGATACACATACATCATTATCTTCAGTTAATGGCCTTTTTCCATATTGGCATGAGTTGGAAGGTTTGACGGGATCCAGTGAGCCACACAACTTTGCTAAATCCCAGAGTCAGCTTTGGCATGGTTTCTATGACTGGATTCCCTTTTTAATGCCAACCACTTTACAGTGTATATTGGGTACTTTTTTCATGCCATCAGCACTAGTGAAGTTGCCAAGTAACTTGTAGAACATAAAGAACAGGGAAAAAGCTAAATGGCAGGTGGCTTTATGCCATGTCAAAAAGCTAAAAGTATGAGAGATGGATGGCAAGCATATGGGTCTTGCTATAGTGGGGATACATGGCTACCCGGCATTATATAGTGGGGAAGTAACTAGGAAGGAGATAAAAATTGTAGTGATGGAGTACCAGAATGAATTTTCAAGGCACAAGAAGGTGAGCAAAAGAGAGGGTGCAGACAGTATGGCGAAGGGGTAAGACGAAAGATATAGAAGTGACTTAGGATGGATAGATCAGAAGGTAAGGGGATGATGTGCAGAGGTGTAGGAGTGATGAGGTGAAAGATATAAGGGTACATAAGGGTGGCTATAGTAAGTGGGGTATGGTGGCAGATATGAAAGTAAAGAGAAATAACTGAAGGCACAAAAAGGTGATCATTGAAAATACTGTGGAGAGGAAAGGGAGGATAACAGGTATAATGGATGGAAGAGATTCCTTTGAGGAGGAGGTAACTGGTAATGCAGACTGCCAGTTACTTCCTCCCTCTTGAAACCAGTCCCATCTATCCATGAGGTATAGGGGGTTCCTATAAGGTTGTTATCCACCCCTGATTGGAACTCT
>NC_068983.1:137026197-137026768 GCF_001194135.2 Octopus bimaculoides | reverse complement strand
GCGCCACCTAGCCAAGGGAGATAACCTACTTATAGGAAAGCCCTATAGTGGGATCACAGGCTGGCTATGAGGAAGAGCAAACTTCAAAAGTAAGAAATGCATATGAATAGTTATAAGTATAAAATAAATTCCTCCCAATGCTCAAAAGGATCCCTAGCTTTTTTTACGTAGCTAATGCAATTAGCAGTGGTAGTGTTCTGCCAGCACAGTTTTCAGAGTAAGAACATAGGGGGAAGGTTCAGAGAGCTATTAATTCTGCTGGCAACAGGTAAAGTAGATTTAAATGATACTTACTGGTGATAAAGGCGGTTGCATTTGGGTTCGCTTGTTGCTGAAGTTGATTCTGAGGTACTACTGCAACTGAATCGGCTGTTGAACTTGAGCGTCGAATTTGGTTCAGAGGTGGAGGTGTGGGTGTTGGTGGGGGCGTCGGCGTTGGGGTCGGAGTCTTTTGGCTGCTCTGACCAGCAGATTGGTTCGATGGTGGGTTACTTGACTGCTGTGCTGTAGATAAATAAACAAACACATATACATGTATGTCTATATACATGTATGTCTATATATATATATA
>NC_068983.1:137022573-137025297 GCF_001194135.2 Octopus bimaculoides | reverse complement strand
CTTCCATGGATACTGATATCATCTTATTACTTTAAAGTTGATTTCACATAATAATCCTCAGGAGCTTCAATTCAGACCATGCTTTTAAATATGATCAGTTAGCGATTTCTACAGGAAAGTTTTTGGATGAGTAGAGAATAAATAGTAACATTTCATATACCTTATTGAAGATTACAATTAATCTGATAAAGCCTATCTCTTTCCAAATTATTAACCATAACAGAATGTGTATGTACAGAGAGTATATGTGTGCAATGACAGTCTGAGTGTACGTGTCATAGTAGAGTGTGTGATGGCAAAGAGTATACATGTGTGAAAGCAGAGTATATATATGTAATTTCAGATTATATATGTGTAATAGACAGAGTAAAATATGTTTGAGGACAGAAGGTATACATGTGTCTAATGACAAAGAGTAAAAGTATATGTAAATGAAGGGAGAATATACCAGATAGCAAGCAGTATACATGTATCTGGTCATGGTGAGTTAGAATGTCTAAAAGTAAACAAAAACATAAGAATAAAAATCTTACTTACAGTACATGTTGCCGTATCTTTTGTGGCTGATTACTGTGGGATTGAACTTGCGATGAAGCTGAGTGTTGTGTGGATGAAAGAGTACTAGATCCAATACCAGGACCTAGAAAAGACAATAGAAACAAGAGTTTATTTAATATTATGAATCATGACTAATATTAATGTGACATTAATGACTACAAAGCCATGAGTTTAAATACAATCACATTGCTGTAAGTTAGCATTTAGAAAAGTCGGTTGAAAACACTTCACATTTGTTAGCTTCTGTCACTTCTACGTATGTAAACTATGGCTCAGAGCATGCCATTCATACATTTAATTCAATCAGAATTTCTAACCATCCCAACTTAATTGTGTGAAGAGAAAAATGATCAAGTAGATAAAGTATTGGAGTACCAGTTCAGATTTTGAATTCAAACCCATTTGAAGTCCCTATCATACATCCCTCTTATCACTATTATTCATGCCTTTTGTTCAGTAAAGAAATTGGCGGGTAAGCAGACATAAGTGGTTGTGAGATCCTTTTTTCTCAAATCAAGGACTTGGCTACCTCTTTTATGCTGGTACCATGGAAAAACTACCGAGTACACTCAGCAAAGTTTAAGGTTGAGGACCTTTTAGTCTTGTGAAGGATATGACACCTCTCTAGTGCTGGTGATTTGAAGAAAGCACCTTGTACATTCTGTAAAGTGGTTGGTATTAGGAAGAGTATCAAGTCATAGAAATCAAACCAAATATGAAATACATGAGTAAGATGTAGTTCTTTATCATCTCTAGGTGAGCAGTACCTCTATTATGACTCTGGTCATGGATTGTCCAAAACATCATGGAAAGCAGATGTAAAACGGTGATGATAATGTTGTTTACGACATTCTGTGTTAACATCTAAGGCAAGCTGAGCCACTAAAATTTAAATGTTTGCACTATAGATATAATGCACTGTCCTTAAAAGTATTAGATCCTCTAACCTTTCAGCTAATTGTCCTGTACCTTATCAACTGAATCTACCACCTTCTAGCAAATTATGCAAGAAGAGATTTATTTTCCATCTCTTATCTGCCTTAATATCATAAAACTGGAGCTAAGCACTGGCCTTTTGGGGTTCTTGGAGACATTTATATGGCAAACTACTGTGGTTCAATATGTTCCACATTTAACAGGCTTTTTCCTCTTGGATCACTTGGCATCTGAATAACGTCTACACTTGTACAGTATTCTCTCTTGCACACTACATCGGATTTTTCTTGTAAACAGTTTTTTTCTCAGTTCATCTGCGTCATTCATTACACATCCAGCAGAGCATACTTGCCTCATTTCTATTCACCCTTCACACACTTCATTTTAATTTCCATGTTCCACTACAGTGCGACATGACATAAGTTCATACCATTTGTTCTTCGTTGAATAGAGAATCCACTTGCTTTGTTGCCAACAGAAGCAATAGCTCCTTGAATTTTTTCCACCTTTGTCTTTAAGACAAAACAAGAGACACCATAATTTTGTATGTCAGTTAACTTCCAAAAAGCAGGTAGATTGGATTATCAGAAAATGAAAAGTTTTCACCATTACTTACTAACAGCTGTTGTGCTTGGGCTTATTGTGTTTTGTTGCAAACTATTAGTTGCCATTGTTACAGACACAGACAAATGTTGGGGATGTGTCTTTCGAGATGTTGAAACACCATTGCTTAAGTCCTTTGAAAGAAAAAGAAAAAATTCAATACACTAAATTAATAATTCTTTATTCACATGATGGAAGTAATTAAAAGTTTTGATGTTTCTTATTTCTGGAATATTTAGCAACAGATCCTAAAAGCAGCTTCCAATGAGGGATCAAAACTAGATCAAAGACAGGAGCCAATCCACAACATTTAACCCTTTCGTTACCATATTTCTAACCAAATTACACCCCTTATGTGTTTCAATTAATTTCTAACATAATCATAAATTTAGGCTGGTTTCATTAAACAACACTAACTTTTTTATTTATCAACATATTAATGTGATTTTTGGAAGATAAATTAACGAAAGGTTCTCAACCAATTCTATACCAAAATTTTTGTCGCAAAGTAACTTTAATTACAGGTAAATACAGGTAAATTCAACAAAATATAAAATTATTAAAATTTTTGTTCAAACATCGCTACAGAAAATGGGTTATTAGCTAATATTCAATTGGGTATACAAC
>NC_068983.1:137013457-137021747 GCF_001194135.2 Octopus bimaculoides | reverse complement strand
TTTATCAAGGTCTTCAACGGAAAATCCTTCGAATTCTGACTCGCTGCTTGACAGAATAAAATTCGTATCCATTTTTTTGTCAGGATTACAAATTTTGAAAACACAACAGGAACAAATTTGGAAAAAAATCTCCCAAAATTCACAAAATTAAAAAAACACGTCGATTGTTGTACAAAACTATAGCTGAACTGTTTACACAAATAATCACGTGTTTTCACGAATGTACTAACGAGATTTGCTCAGATATTCTCATTTAAATATGAATAGGTGATTACGGGCGGTTTTGGGCGGCTTGGTCACATGAACCAAAATTTTTTTCGGGCGGCTTTGGGCGGTTTGGTAACGAAAGGGTTAATGACTCATTAAGGTGGTAAGCTGGCAGAACTATTAGCACACCAGATAAAATGCTTAACAGCATTTTGCTCATCTTTATGTTCTGAGTTAAAATCTTGCCAAGGTCAACTTTGCCTTTCACCCTTTTGGGGTCAATAAAATAAGTACCAGTTGAGAACTGGGGTCAATGTATTTGACCCTTGCCATAGAGCCTTGTGCCTATAGCAGAAAGGAATATTTAATGGCTCATAATCATATTTTATTTGAATGCATTTCCTCCTGAAGTTAGTTGGCATAAAAGTGCAAAGTTATGATCAATTAGCTGACCAGAAGTGCCAGAGGTTGTTGTACAGATGGATTTGCTATCATTAGGCAGAGATAAGACAAATTGAAAAGAGAAGAGATAGTAATATCTGGAACATCTGTTAGGCAGTTCATGAGAAATGACTCATATTCTGCACTATTGGTGTCAGTTAGGGAGAAGTAAAGATCCATGAAGAGTTGTGTGCACTGAAGTCACTTAGGATCATGACTTTAGAGAGAGATGAAGTGAATCTTCTCAATGTACATTGAGATATTCTAACAGCTGCATGTAGATGGTAGCATTGTAAAGTGATTGGCAGATGAACAGGGATGAACAATATTAGACTTGCCAAAGAGATAACAACTTCTCTCGTACTTGCGTCATGTTAAAATGCACTCATTATACCTCTGTAAAGTGGTTGACATTTGGAAGGGTAACAAACCATAGAAATATATGCTAAAAATAACTCCAAATAACAACTGTCTCAAATAGTGATGACTTGTCTAACCCCTGCCAACATTGAAAGTAAATGTATGATGATGACAATGGTTTCACACACATACACACTGCGTAATGTTCAAGTGTGTGGATAGTCTTACATCCATTTTTTTTCTTTAAGCTAGCATAGTTCTTCAAATTAGGACATTTGTATGCTTTTGTAATAGTTATCCTCACATCATAAATTCAACATAAGTAACCAGACAGTTTGTTATATGAAAAAAAAGAATTCAATAAAGAACAAAAATAAAATAGAAAGGAAAGTATTTAAAGTGCTAATAAATAAATGAGTAACCAAAGTAAATATGATTGGTACCTGGCTAACTGCCATTGCAACTGTGGACATAACATTGTTGCTTGAAGAAGGCTGAAGGTATGTAACCTTAGGTGAGTGACCAGGTTGACTGGTTGTAATCTTAATGTTGCTGGGGGTGTCATGCTTCTCGTTCATAAAGATCTTCTTAAATTGCTTGAAATACCTGACAAAGAAAAAACATAAAGATCAAATGTGTAAGCATCATAGTATAGCTAACTGAATGTTTAAAAGTGTCCTCTTCCATCCTGTCTCATACATCACTTACACTATATTTAACCTAGTCTGTGAACTGTAGCCACTTTGTTATGCTGTATGGAAGATCATGTTGTGTGGAAGGCCAAGTGGTAGTATCAATTTGTTGTATAGAGCATAGGGTATCAGTTTGTGTATATCATGTAGGTGTAGTGGCAGTTTGAATATATAGTATAGCAAATTGGGTACATTGTGATATGTGTCCCACACTAAATCTGAGTTTTTGTGCTTTATTAAAACTAACATTTCTTTAAATAAGAACATCACTTACTTGTCGACATCTTCTCTTGTGCCAAGGGAAAATCTTTAAAAATAAACAAACAAAAAACATCATTTGTTGTTTGAAAGAAATAGTCAAGAGGGTCATTTAGATTAGATTAACAGAAATAATTATATTTATTAGAATAAAACAATCTGTAGTTAATTAGAATTGTTAGGTTTTTAATAATTGAAACAAACAAAATTTTAAACCCACTTTAATAATTAAAACAAACAAAATTTTAAACCCATTTCCAATGCCAGTATATACCAAATTTGAACATTAGCATATAACAATATGCAAGTGTTCAAGTTTGAAATAATTACTTCATAAGTAACCACTTAAATGTGACTTGTTTTGATAACCAGCTATACTGAGGTAACGAGTATTTATATGCTTGTATAACAGCACAATACAATCTGCTGTTGTTATTGTGCTGTTATATAAGTATATAAGATTTGAACATGTATCTAATCAAAAACTTGGGAGTCTATCTACTTGACAGTACCTACCTCAAAAATTTGTAATCTTGTTCCTCATAGTATAAAGTATTGTTATTGAGTCACATACTGGAGTCAATTCATTTTATTATACACCTGGTCTACAAATTTGTAGCTTTATGATAATATTAAAAATCTTTACTATGATTTTTTATCATCTATGAAACTACTACAATCTACACTTCACATGAAGAGAGAATCCTTTTATTGCAAGCAATGGTAATAGCTCCCTGAACTTTTTCTACTTGTCTTAATCTGGCTACTACACCTTCAGACCGCCCACCTCCATTGCTAATTAAGTCACCTAAATAACAGAAGCTATCGGCGGCTACTTTGCCACATACAAATTTTTCCTTCTTTGTCAACCTGCCTGTGATTTCAAACTCCTACCTATTCCTTTTCTACATATCCAGTATAGCCCCTTCCTATAGCAAACACCTTACAGCATTAACCAATTATGTTACTACGAATTCGATGTAAAATGATCTCATAAATCTACAACCATGAATGATCATATTTTTAATACTAATACAAGTTTCTAAATTTTGTTTTTCCTTATGCCGGTGCTGCATAAAAGCACCTGTACCAGTGCATGTAAAATGCACTGGTACACTCTGTAAATTGGTTGACATTAAGAAGGGCATTCAGCTGTAGAAACCATTTCAAAACAAGACAATTAGAGCCCAGGCAGCACTCAAGCTGGCCAGCTCCAGCCAAACTGTCCAACCTATTCCAGCATGGGAAATGGACTTTGATGATGATTTTTACACAAATATAATATTCACAAAGTCAACTATTTTTGCCTGACATTGGTAAAAACAACCAAAAAAGGTTATGCATTCATAAAGCTTTTTAGCAAATTAAATCATTAATTAACAGTTTAAAGTTAAAAAATGTAATTAATTCTTATCACCAAATTTCTCAATAGCATATTTCTGCTTAAAGCTTTTCTTTTCTATATATAGAGAAATTATCCATCAACTCTGGTGAGTTGTTAATTGTAGAGCAAGATTAAATAACAGTCCTTGGGTGTCATATTAATTCTTGAGATTGGTTACATTGACCTTGTCACCACATAATTTCCAAGACGCTCACCTGCATTTCTTCTCTCCTGGACCACTTCCTTCTACATGTTCTCCAAAGTAAAATTCATCACTTGGTCTTTGTAAGAATGTGATACGAGCAATAACTGATTGTGTTCCAGCATTATCAGCTTCAAGAACATGCTCCTCCACAAATGTCTGAAATTATTTATCAAAAACATATTTAGATATACAACACACACACATTTAAAACAAGCATAAACATAAGAATCATTTAAGATAATAACATTTGTTTCAGAATTTGAGTGAAATAAAAATTAATAGGAAATTAAACACATGTCTTCAACAGGAAAATTAAACTTAGTAATTAAAAAATGATCCTGAGTTGCATTAAATTAAACTGTGTTTATTCTTGGTCCTTTTTACCTCTATCATAATTTTAAATTAAGGTGTGATTAACATATTATAAAGTGTTCACATAATGTGTAATTATATATACACATATAATTCAAATTACATATATGTACAAACCTCATTTTATGAACAAATACATATGTATGGACATATTTAGTCTTGCTGTGAAATTAGGCCCACATGGTTTTTGTGTTTTTTAGCAGCTTGGGATAAAGATCAACCTGATCTGTGTCATTGTTATCAGGATTCACTTATCTCTCTTTCCCAAATTGCTACTGATAATAACCTAATAACTGAAGGTTACTGATTAAAACATAAACAAACACACACACAAAGTAATTTACATGATGGTACAAGGTTAACAGTCAGTCAATAATTACTACAGTACCAATATAGAGTGGGTTATGAATAAATATATGGACTTATCCATTTGTATTTAATCTCACTGTAAAATTGGGCCCAGCAATACTAAATCACCATCATCATTTTTATATCCATTTTTTCCTTGCTTGCACGGATTGAATTAAATAAGATATTAATATGTATATTGTTATGCTAGTAATCACATAAGTCATGGCTTTCTGTTGGAGGAAGGCTTAAAAGCAATAAAAAGCTTTCTCTTCAAATAAATTTAATAATTTAAAAAATGAATTAGAAAGAAAAAAATAATACTTAAATGGTGATCACTTCAGATAAAAAACAAAAGCAAGAAAACTTGCCTCTCATGAAGTTAGCTATATCATTATGTGATAAAGTGTTTAAATATTTGACTACTTCACAGTGAGTCTTTCATGGTCTACCAATAGTGAGGGTTACTTCAACCACTACTTGACAGCATTGTGTTATGATATACCAGTCATTCCCACTACATGTCTATACTAATCTAGTCATCTCTTCTGCACACATCAATCAATGTGTTTGATTTCATCAAGTTTCTCGACTCACTTTTTCGGTGTTTCTGTAAGTTACTCAAGTCAACTATTTCAAAACAAAAGTTTTCTGCCACACAAAATACACTTCTTAGTCAAGCTATATTTACATAGTGTCTATAAATATTTCATAGATATAATATCATCAGCATAGCACTAAAAGTGTTGAAAAAAGAACAAACTAAAACTTACAAGATTGTTATCAGTGCATTTCTTTTCAGAGTTCTTTTCAACTCCTTGAACATACTTCTCCACCTATTTTCGGAATACAAAAAAGAAAAGTCATTAAAAAAGATTAATCCAAGTTCTTGAAACTGATAAAGTATGGTGCATGCCTTTGGGTTGGCATTTATACAATGGCAAAATTAATAAATAAGAATTCAGGGAAGAATTTACTAGCTTGTTGTTACTTTCTGTAGTGGCCAAAGAAAGAAATTGAATCTGACAGAACAGTTCTCCTCACCAATGATAATAGTTGTGAGCTGTGCCTCTTGCATTTACGCTTTGTGGTTTGACATAAGGGAATTAAAGGATATTTCTAGAGATACAGCACAATATTGGTGATAAGATAAGAGCCAAACAGTCTTTCTTTGGACAGTAATCAGTATCCTAATGAGTTGGTCAGATATTAATTTCAAAAGTTAATGAAATAATTTGAAAATATTCAATTACTGTCTAGATAAAGAAATATAGGAAATAACTATCTAAGAAATTAAAGAATATTGTTGCAATCTAAGGTTTTCTTGCATTCTATCATAGAATAAACAGGAATAAACAGAGGCAGCAGGATGTACAAATCTGAAATATTAGGTGAAAAAAAACAAAATATTCAACATGTTATAAATGGAAGTTGCTTACATCAAGTGACTGTGGTGGAGATAACTGCAATGTTCGATAATTCCGAGGATCTGGGATCTTGAAGTGAGACAGAAAATAACACAGTGAAATCTTTTTTATAGAGATAGTAAATAGACATAAAAGATGATAAACATCACCATCCTTTAACGCCCATTTTCCATGCTGGCATGGGTTGGACGGTTTAACTGGGGTCTGGGAAGCCAAGACAAGGAGGCTGCACCAGGCTTCAGTCTGATCTGGAAGAGTTTCTACAGCTGGATGCCCTTCCTAACACCAACCACTCCAAGAGTGTAGTGGGTGCTTCTTATGTGCCACCAGCACAGGGGCCAGAGGGGGCTGGCAACAACCACAATTGGTTGGTGCTTTTTACGCGCCACTGGTACAGAAGCCAGTCAAGGTGGCGCTGGCATCAGCCACATTCGGATGGTGCTTTTTATGTGCCACCAGCACAGGGATCACAACTACAATTTCCATTTGATTTTGGTTTTGATATACTTGACTCAATAGGTCTCCTCAAGCACGACATGTCACCCTATGATCCAATAGAAAAATAAAAATAATTGTAGAGTAGAAGCTAAGATTACAGCAGCAATTCCCAAACAGATTGTACACTTTTATGTATACAACTGCTTGCAGAGTTATATAAAGGTTACTTTATATAACTAAGTTAAAGGTAAAATTTATTTACAAAACCATTTATTACTCACAATAAGCTACACAGAAAGAGAGACAAGTTAAGAATTTAATTTTACAAATGTCTTTTAATTATTTCAATTTAATGTAGAATTTCTCAACCTTTCATCTAGCTATTTAATTAGTTGCTGAGTTAGGAATACATTTTTTATCTGAGCTGTTTGGACCCTTTTCTAAGATATCTTCATAAACTTTCAGTCACCCTTTATTCCTTCTCTATTGAAATCAGACAGCTGATAAGGCCAAATCAACCACTAGTCCCAACTAATTTCACTTACAACTCAAGCAAATTCTTCCATCTTAGTTTCATCTGTTACTAAGTTTGACAATTTTCATGATGATGATGGTGATGATGACTGCGATGGAAGTGCATGTGGTAATAAGGATATTGAAGCTGCTTATGATAACAAAGAGTGATAATTAGTTGTTGAAGATGGACTGAAGTCAATCTGTTTGGCTGATGTTAGCTGCAACTAACGAATAGACATTTCTGAATAACCCACAGTCAAGCACAACAGATGCCTCCTTCTTCAGACAAGTTGCAGACTACATTGCTGTCTCCACAATCTACTCAAGGAGAGCAGTCTAGGGTTAATTAAACAATAGTGAAGATGATAAAGATGGTCTTGCTGCTAATGGTATCTGAGAATCTGATGATGGTTTTGGTAGTGGTGATGCTAGCAATGTGGTTATTGACAGTAATCATAAAAAAATGAAAAAGATATTTTGCAATAATGAATTCTAACGGTGGTATTTTCCAACCTTAAATATACTTACTGGCTTCATAGTCGGATTTGTGTTTCCTTTCTTGGATCTTTTTTTGTTGATGAAGTCTAACAATCGCAGTTCTTTCGGTGCTGGTGCCTGTGCAAATTTCCTCTTTCGGTTCAAGGCCACCTGTGAGTGCTTTTGCACTGACCTGCAGCACAAAAAAAAAAAAAAGAGAGAGAAAAGATGTTTAGTAAAGAGACTATACAAATGTAGATATAGCCTTTTTTTTTTTTTTTCACAGTTTTATTTATACCATTATATTTCAGTTATTCTTTTTTTTTTAATGAAATTATCACAACAAAGGAGCACTGAAATAAAACCAGAGGAATGCCTGTTGAAAAAGTTATGGTATACTATGCACCATTTTTCTGCATTCAGTTTCTCAAAGAAGTGCAGCTGGACTTACACCAACATTCTCCACTATAAACAAATTGTAAGTGGAAGATGATTAGTCTAATAGTATGGTATGATTCTGGAAGCAGAACTAAAATTCTTCTACTGAACTTTTAGTTTCATAAGTCAAAATCATCAGGAGATTACATCATATATATATAAATATCGTTGTGGTATTCCGTCAGTTGCGGCGACGAGTACTCCAGTTGATCCAATCAACGGAACAACCTGCTCGTGAAATTGACGTGCAAGTAGCTGAGTACTTCACAGACACGTGTACCCTTAATGTAGTTCTCGGGGAGATTCAGCACAACACAGCGTGTGATAAGGCTGGCCCATTTGAAATACAGATGAAACAGGAAGACGGAGTGAGAGAAAGTTGTGGCGAAAGAGTACAACAGGGAGTCGCTACCACCCCTTGCCAGAGACTCATGGAGCTTTAGGTGTTTTCACTCAATAAACACTCACAATGCCCGCTCTGGGAATCGAAACCACGATCCTACGACCGCGAGTCCACTGCCCTAACCACTGGGCCATTGCGCCTCCACACACACATATATCTATACTATATATAAAACAGGTGTGTGTGTAATCGCTTTTCACGTGAAAACGGCTTCACTATTTACTTCCATACTTGTGATACATAAATAATTTGACCTCGGATAAATGTTAGGCTCTTCATTTGATTTTTTTTATCTCTAATTAAAAATAAATAATATTGCTATAT
>NC_068983.1:137012242-137012795 GCF_001194135.2 Octopus bimaculoides | reverse complement strand
GTATGTGTGCGTGTGTATGTGTGTGAGACAGAGTGAGAGAGCGGTGTGTATGTAGGGCTAGCAGAGGCACCCGGCGTTGCTAGGGAATGAAATTGTTGCTTATATACTTGAAGAAAAAAAGGCAAAATATGCTGTATAGAAATTTGAGAGGACATTCTGTAGATGGACTCTCAGATGAATGATGGCTGGGCGCCTCTCATGAATGGGAAAAATTGAAGATGTGCCAAAAAGCCTCATTGGTACTTGGAAACTTTTACGAAAATTAAAATGGGGATTAAATGAAAAAAATGATTTACGTGAATATCCTCACAAGAGTAATTGAAATAAATGGCGATTGTGGAATCCCCCCCACGCACGCGCGCGTGCATACACACGTGAGTCTATGTAAATATGTTTGTATACATTTATGTATGTGTGTGTTTGTAAGAGACAGAGTGTGCGTGAGAGAGAGAGGTTTGTTGTCATGTATACGTACATGCATAAATATACATACATCTTTGGATGTATGCATATGACAACACAGCTCTTGACTCACTCGCACTCTGTCTCTTAC
>NC_068983.1:136998406-137011440 GCF_001194135.2 Octopus bimaculoides | reverse complement strand
GCATACACACGTGAGTCTATGTAAATATGTTTGTATACATTTATGTATGTGTGTGTTTGTAAGAGACAGTGTGAGTGAGTCAAGGGGTGTGTGTGTGCGTGCACGTGCGTGTGTGCTTTCGTGCGTGCGTGAGGGGTTTCACAATCGCAATTTATTTCAATTACTCTTGTGAGGATATTCACGTAAATCATTTTTTTCATTTAAGCCACATTTTAATTTTCGTAAAAGTTTCCAAGTACCAATGAGGCTTTTTGGCGCATCTTCAATTTTCCAATTCATGAGAGGTGCCCAGTCATCATTCATCTGAGAGTCCATCTACAGAATGTCCTCAGAGTTCTATACAGCATATTTTGCTTTTTCCTTCCAGTATATAAGCAACAATTTCATTCCCGGGCAACGCCGGGTTGCTCTGCTAGTATAAAATAAATGAAGACTGGAGTAACTGGCATTACATTTATTCCATGGCTTACAATTGTCTCAACAACATACAGGTAACCATGATTGCTGTCTGAGGTAAATGTCTGGATTATCTGATCCCTTCTCATTTACTATATATATATGAAGGACTCTCCCACTGAAGACAATGTAAGAGTGTTCAGCTCTTGCTGAATAACCTGCACAAATGATTTGTTTATAGTGATCAAATGTTCGTGCTGCACATTAGCTCACTCTCTCCATCAAATTGACATTTTCTGAACAGATGCACGGGGTGCCACACATTAGGTGTCAAAGTGATCGCAATATAACATGAGATGAAGTGTTTTGCTCAAGAACAAATTACACCACCTGGTCTAGGAATTGAAATCATGATCTAGCAATCATGAGTGCAACACCCTAACCACTAGGCCATATGTCCTCACACACACATACATATAACATGTAATTTCACAAACAGCAGGCTGGTGTCAAAAAAAAAATAACCCACTCCATGAATGAACAACAGTAATAACAATAATGAAAAGAATTGTTGCTGGTTGAACATAATCTGGGCAAAAATCATTCATTACTAATTCCCTGGCCTCTGAGATATATTCTAGCCTCTGAGATATATTCTCAGTAGTAGTCACAGTATAATGGAGCTTAATCCAGCTTTCAAAATGTTGGAGAGTTGAGACCACTCCATCCCTTTGTAAAAACACAAGCCTTAGCTTACAGAAAAATTTTAGCTCAAAACTATAAACTATCTAAGATTACTGTAGCTTGAAGTCATTCAGTACTCTTGCTTGGCAAATTATCACAATACTTATTTTATATAAAATGAACTAAATTGTGCAAATTATGGGATGTTTGATTAAGTTGAAATCGAAAGAAAAATAAATAAAACTGAAAAAAAAAAATTTTAACGAAATTTAAATTGGAAGAAAAATTTCAGAAAAAAATCAGAAATTTGAATTTGAATCAATAAAAAAAATAGAACTTTTTTCATTGGATTTCAAACTATTTAATTTGAAAATTTCAAAAACATTTCAATTTTATGAATTTCAAATTGAAAACAGAAACAAAAAACATGTGTGTTTATTAATACAAATCAGTAAAAGGATCTTTTTTTAAATATATATTCTTTTATTGGATTCAGTTACTGTACAACCCCAGTATTTATTTCAATGCTGGTACTATTTTATTTAAACCTATTTATTAAGAGTGAGTGTTTAAGACATACCTTTTCAGATTGGGGTTATTGAATATTTTACTTTCATATTGTTGATGGTTGGTGGCAAAGAAGACAGAAGGATTCGGGTCAAGACATAAGGGTTCCTGAGTTGCCAGCAGAAGTTGGCTCTCCAGCTGAAAAATGTCTTCTTGAGTCCAACGGTGTCCATCATTGATCATACTGTTGATGTCACACAATAGCGACTAAAATGTGGAAGCAATAAATCCATCAGTTATTGAACAATCTTCACTGATTGAAGAAACAACAGATAAGAGATATGTAAGAAGATAAAGAGGTCTATCTACCTATATCTATAACTCTACAAGTGATAGATTTATAGATACAGGGAGATAGACATATCTATTGTCTTAATGTAGCAACTTATATGGGGGGAAAAACAAAATCCAATTTCTATATGTAATAAGTTAACAGCAACAGACCACATGGTGTTGAAAACAGGTAATTCTCTTGCAATTTTATAAATGAAACTAAAGAAACTATAAAGAGGAAAACTTGGTATATGTTTACAATACCTGCATAGTAGGTTTCAACATAATATATTCACTATCGTAACACCCATCAGTAGAACGTCTGTAATCTCGAACTTCAACAATTACACAGCCACTATAAAAAACATTCACCTGAAAAGGTAAAAAGAAAGATACTTTTTTATGATAAAAACAAATACAGGTCAATACCTGAATTATGTCCAGATTTTTGGAAAAAGGAACTTGTATTTTTCCACAAATATTTATGGTTTTGCTTGCTTTCAGGTTCCCTACACAGTAGTAAGGGAGCAGAAGCTTGATTTAAACATCTCCTTTATTGGATTTAAATACCGGTCTATCACAGATTTTGTCCCTGGAAGAAACTGAACACCACAGTGCAAGGTAACAGAACATTTGATAGCAATACAGTGTTACAGATGATTACAGTGGTTGAAGTAATTCATTGTGATGTCTATTCACATCTACATGTAGTAGGTTCATCATCATTTTCGTTTACGTCCACTCTTCCATGTTTACATGCATCAGACAAGATTAATTTGGGGCAGAGTTTTTCTACAGCTAGATGCCTTCTGACAACAACCCACAAATTTTTTCATGTAAGGTAATCTCCCAGTTCATTGAATGGCAAAAATCCCAGGCATGGTTAGAGAGAACTAGAAACAAACAACACTGAATAAGCCTCTTGTTTGCAAAGATTGTGCAACATGTTAAGTCATGTTAAGAAGCCCAGACGTACTTTTGTAGCAGACTACAAGCAAACAACATTGTTACACCATCATTAAGGCCATTGTTTACAACCAGCAAACATATATGAAGGCAAAAGAAAATATGAACTCACACAAACACAATTAACTCATGATTGTTTAGGGAAAGTTATTTTCAATATATTAAAATTTTATCCAGGGGAGATTGTTTCTCATCTATTTAACACTCCAGAAACCTGCGTTAATCAAGGTCCAAGAAACAATTAAAATTTTATTTAAATGCACTTACTTGAGCTTTTTCAAGGATGTCTACAAGTAAAGGAGGCAACTGAAAATAGATAAGATACAATATATTAGACATTTCTTCATCAAATATTAAAAAATCAGTTTGCATAATAATGTATAACATAAGGAACAAAAATAAAGTGAATTTTTTTAGATCATAATTCTTGAAGGATACCTTTCAATTATCATAGTTTTCACATCATTTTGATAACAGTATGTCCTTCCAACCACATACTACTCAATAAAGAATTAAAATGGTCTCTATTCTCAGCCAGAGAGGACTTATGTTTTGACTAGGTGCACCACAACAGTTGAAGCAAAATTCGAATATTTAACCAAGTTATTAATCAATAGTCCAATGCCTTTACATGCACTGGACCTTACACTATGCCTAGCTTTCAATATCCACAAGTTCAACTGACTGTACAGAATTATTTTATCACAACTTCACTACTTATCTCTAACTCATTTTTCAACCAGTCCAAAATCATATAACTCTTACATTTGCTTTGTTTCCACAATTTTATTCCCAAATTCTTCATTATAATGGAAGTTGTATGCAATCACTGACACATAAATCTTCCTCAACAAACTCACTATCATCTTTAAAACTTTAATGGCATAATGTCTACAATAAAAAACAATGCAGCCATGGCTAAAATGTTAGCCAGTTCTTTAACTAGTTACCTTAATGTCATATGTATACTTATGAAGAATTGACGAAGGCTACTCAACAATAATCACATGATCATCAATAAGTGCAGTTCATTCAATACTTACAGGCCATCTTTATAATCAATCCACACCACTTCCCTGTCTGAGGATATTTATTCCCACTCTGAGATAATTTCAATCCATTTCTATTAATATTATACATCTCTTTCAATCAAACTTACTGAACATTAACTAAGTTCAAACATTAATAGTTCTTAAATAATTTCACTGCTGTTCATTATCAACTATCTTACATACAAGTGACTTGTATCAGAAGACATACAGCACATAATATGGTGAGAGCCATGTAAGGAAAAAAATTCGAGGCTAGAGTGCAATGCATTGCATAAGTTACTGATTACCTGCAACACCAATGAGGATAGAATTCAGTACTTTCCTTGATACAGTAAATATTGTACCTAAGGCAAGTCATCCATTGCATAATCTAAAAATCTAGCATTACAGCTAATAAAACACTCAACTACACTGTGCTTTTACTATTTGTGATTTCGCCTATTTGAGAGTTCAATGTCTGTAATGCCAGTACAATACTTAAAGTAAAGGTAAAATTACCTTCTCAAGTCATGTCGACTCATAAGAGCTGGTTTCCCGGTTTTGTGGCATGTAAATTCCCCACCTGGATGGGACACTGGTCCGTCGCAAGATTACTCATTCTTGCCAGCTGAGTGGAGTGGAGCAACGTGAAATGAAATGTTTTGCTCAAGAACACAACATGTCACCTGGTCCAGGAATCAAAACCACAATCTTATGATCATGAGTCCAACACTCTAACCCATGCGCCTCCACCAGTACAATACTTGACCAAAATCAATTCAAAATAATAATATATTTTTGTAACAAACCTCAGAAGCATCAATATATCCTAATAACTCAGACTCCTGCAAAAAAGAAATAAATAAAATAAATCAATAATTTTACTCCATATAAATTTCTTTTGACAAAACATAAGTCGCATTTTGTAAAGAAAGGTATATTTGAGAGAAATGCTTCTCAACCTATTTGAGCATCAGTTATTTCCAATGCTTATTATTCTGTTCAATATTAATCACAATAAATTAAGTTGGTGAGCTGGCAGAATTGTTAGCACATCAGACAAAATACTTAGTGGCATTTCTCCAGACTCTTAACCTTCTATTTTAAGTTCAAATTCCACCAAGGCTGACTTAACTTTTCGTCTTTTTGAGGAGTCAAAATAAGTACCAGTTAAGCACTGAGGGGCAATATAATCAACTTGCCCCTCCCCTCAAAACTGCTGGCCTTGTGCCAAAATTAGAAAGAATATTAATCACAATAAAGTCATCAAAAATGTTAGCCAACTTAACAAAATCACAAAACTATAAATATAAAAATGACATGAGCTAACATACCTGACAGAAAATGTTATCTAAATTCTACATACACTGACATACCACACATAAACTAAATAGCTATGTGTGCCTATAAATGGATTTCACTCAACATTTTTTTCCCCATATTTACATTTCACTATTGTTTACAAATTATTTTCCATTTACTATTGTTTGCTTTCCTTTTGCCTATATCATGTTTATATTTTACAAAAATGCACACACAGTAAACTGTTTCAAACATTTGTTACAATAATTTGTCAATGCCCTCTTACCCAGTATACAATGGAATTTTAAAATATATTCTAATATCAACTTCTAAATAATTTAACCAAGTGCAGATTGGATAGAGTGCTCCCAGAATCAGGTGATCAGCATTGATCATTGGCCAGAACATAATAAGCAAAATCAGTTATTGCAAAGTATGCCATTTGATGCTCGACCAATTCTTCCAATCCACTAACCGGGACTGGAACTTTTTTTATTGATTTTGAGAAGATGAAAAGCAAAGTCAACTTCAGCAGGATTTAAAATCACAGTGTAAAGATATAGAAAGAACACTATAATGTGATCTATCCAATACTCTAATCATCACCATTATTTTAATGCCCACTTTCCCCATGTTTGCATGGGTTGGACAGAGTTTATTGAGGCAGATTTTCTATAGTTGGTTGCCCTTCCTGACACTAACCTTCACCTGTTTCCAAGCAAGGTAATATTTTGCCATGGTCAGAGATGTATTTACAGAATATAGGAAATGAATGTCATTTGTTTACAATCATTTGAGGTCTGAACTAGAAGACACAAACAATCGTGTGCATGTGCATGTGTGTGTGTGTGCATGCATGCATGCACGCGCGCACACACACACACACACACATTATGTAGTCATACAGACATACACAAACACACAAGCATACATTCATGTCTTGATATATGGTAAAGCCAAAGAGGAAAGCAGCTTGAAAATTAACATAACAAAACACAAAGGATTATTTTTAAAAAATTTAATTCTATTGAAAATATACTTACTTCATATGGTAGCTTGATAGTCTCAGAATCAATACCATTTCGACCTTTTAGCATAAGGGTATAACCCTCATTGGCAGGATAGAGATTTAATACCAAGCAGTTAAGCCGGTCCCTTTTGACCAACTTGGGAAGTAAGTGAGTTGCATAGCAAAGTGGCTGCAAAACATATTTTTTTTAAAACGGGAAAATATGAAATTTTTGAAAATATAAAAATAAAAAAAAATCAAGATATCTCTTTCAGATTCAATGGGGCTCATATGTATTTTTTATTTATTTCATCTCCAATTACGTTTTGATATCTAATTTTTGAATGTCTACATCATCACTTGTTGAACTTAAATTGGGAACCTTTATTTCAAGTGCTTGTACTTGTAGTTTAATGAATGAAAACCTTACTACTCTTTGTTTAGAAATAATCATCTCTTGTTTGAATTGTGCTTGAAACAATGTATATATTGAAGTATTAGTCATTACAGAATAATAGATCATTTAAAATATAGTGGTGTATGTATGTGTCCACATATGCATGCATAAATTATTTAATATATACTCAAAATATGAAAAGATTATCACCTTAATAATTCATCTCAGAACTTAGATATTATAGCTCAATTATCCACAATAAAATACAATAGGGCTTCAGAACCTTAGAAAACAACCTATTAAGGACACTAATTCACTTTATATTATATATTTCACTCACTACAAGCATTGGTTGACCAAGAGAAGGCATTTAACAGAGTACCACATTCTGTTGTTTGGTGGTCACAAGAAAACTAGTGCAGATAAAATCTTGAGACCCATGCAAGCTTTGTGCACAGGTGCTATCAGCAATGAGTCCATTGAAGAATTTAGGATGCATCTAATTGTCCATCGGGGTTCAGCTCTCATCACCATCACCTGTTTATTCTAGTTCCCCAAACAATAACAATTCAATACTGGATGTCTGTTGTAAAAGCATGATGGCCATGGCATGTAGAGAGTGAAAAAAGATCAGATAGCTATTGCTTTTATTGACAACAAAAAGTTTATCTTTCTGTACAAAGTGCAATGTTGTACGGTAGTAAGACATGAATGTGGAGGATGTGCAAAATCTGCAAAGAAATAAAGCAAGCATGCTCTGCTGGGTGCAAAATGTCAGCATACATGAACAACAGAATTCAATTAAACTGGGTGAGAAATTACGCATTGGAGGGGTTAGCTGTGATATCCAACTTATGTCAGCATAAAAGAACAGACATCAAATGATGAGTTTTTGTGGTTCTAGCCATCTTAGCAGTCAAAAGAATCTTTAGACAGCTTTTTCCAGTTTCTACACTTCTTTTGCAATTCTTCAATTTTATTCTCCAATAAGTGAGTTAAAGGTACAAAACAGTCATCATCAGCACAAGTGTCCTGCAAAAATCTCTCTATTTTCAATAACCAAAATGGGTAGATGAAGGTCATAGATGGAGCCTTAGAGAACACTCCTTTAAACACTCAATTCTTTCATGATTTCTCTAAAAAAAACATGTATTTAGATCTACCCCCATTATTTATGCTCTTTGTTTAAAGGTATTCTCTAGATCAGTGGTTCTCAACCAGGGCCCAAATGGCCCCTGAGGATCCATATAAGATTTTTGGAGGTTCATGCAACAAAATAGTAAAATGGAACAAAATAGTATTTTAAAGGCCTTTGAAAAATCTTTGCTTTAGATGTATGTATTGGTATGTATTGCAAGAAGCAGCTAAGTTTCTTTGTCTAACATTTTACAAAGTTCAAGCTACAGTTAACGTGTGAAAAATAAAACAGGAATTTTGAAAGAAGTTTCTATAAAATTAGTCTTTAACCCTTTCTATACCAACCTAGCTGAAACCGCCTCTGGCTCTGTAGTACAAATGTCTTGTTTTCATAAGTCGAATTAAAATCTTCCACCAAACCTTAGTCACAATTTATGTTCCTAACACTAGCTAAATGATAACTAAGTTATTTTACTAAATTCTTTATTATATTTAAAATTAATTAAAAGAAACACAAAACATCTCAAAATAAATACAGTAATGAAAGGGTTAAACATTGAATGGATATGGGAGGTCCACTAGAAAAAAATAGCAATCAAAGGGCTAACAAATGCAGCATACTTCTCTTGCATTTGTTTTCAATAACATAAACCCAAATTATATCCTGCTCAATTTCAATTGTTGCTGCTCTTATCTAGCAGATATAACATTCAATAATCTACTTTGATCATCTTAACTTAAGGTAAAAATTGTAGAAGTAACATACAAGCAACAGTAACCACAGAATGTGCTCTACAATAACACTCAATACTATTTGATTGTTTGTGAAAGAGCAAGTTAAAAGAAAAAAATACTTACATGATCTTCGGGTTGTCTGATACGTTCTTCTTGATACAATTCCCTTAGTCGTTGGTTCACAGATTTGCTGCAGAAAGAACACAATGATGAAAGAAGAAAATAGAAGATAAAAGAAAAAAAAGGGTGATGATTAAAAAAAAAAAAAACTATTAGATGGGAAAACTCCATAATAAAGCTTTATATAAACCAACTTTAGACCTTTTGGTGGAGTTATAAAATTCAGTTTCACCTCTCATTCTTCTTCCACCAATACCCTATGTGCCAACACCCACAACAGTACCCTTTCCTATGCAGATGATATCAACCTTCATTTCTCTCTAATCTCCCACAACCAAGTATCATCTATATGCAACCTTATCACCTCATACAGAACCTGTTTGACTGCACAAATAGAGATCTTGTAAACATTTTCTAATGAGATCATGTCTCCTTAAATAGCACGAAATCATAATTATTCAATCACTACACATATCAAGAAACCAACATATTAGCCAATTATCACTAAACATGAACAACATGCAACTTGAACCCTCAAAGCTACAACAAATGTTAAGCCTCCTCCCCACTGAGGATCAATGATGATGATTTCTTTTATCAAACACAAGGGCCCAAAATATAGAAGACAAGAGCAAAGGATGAACAACACAAAAGGTGGGGATTATATCAATCTAAAGGAACCAACAACAAAATTATAACAAAAGATTTGAAAATAGAATTCAGAAAAATAAAATCCCCAATGGCAGAGCAGTTCATCTAAGGCGAATCAAGGGAAACCTCCCACACAAAAAGGCCCAGATTACTCTGCCATCTCCAAAGTATCAAAAGTGCTCTCTTCAGTATCTTTCCTCCTGAATAGGAAAGCATACTTAGGATATGCTCTTTCAGACTCACCAGTCTTGCAACTCTCATCTACCTTTTGATAAACACACTAAAAGACAGCACCTCCCTCTCTACTATCATCTTCCTTTTCAAACGAAACTTGAAGAAGTTGATGAGAGCATGGCCAGAGAGGAAAGTGCCTATCTTCTAACCTGCCAAAATACTAAGTACTTTTGAAAGTTGTCCAAAGTCCCTGACCAGAAAGTCCTCTGGAAGGATGATCTCATCAATACCCAGAGTCAATCCATGACCATTGTCACTCATACCTTCAACTAATCTTTTATAGAAATTTGGAGTTGTTTTCCTGCTGATGGCTTTGCCCAACTGGAAAGTTCCTTGGTTTTCACTGACATCAACAACGTTACAGTGATCCACATATTTCTGCAGGTGCATCAGCACATGCCAGCCCATCATTAAGTATGACATCCCAAGACCACCATAGAGTAGGTGTGTTGACAGTAGATGGATTTCCTGACCAGGGGAACCTGATCCTTTTATAAGAAATAGAAAAGCAAGCACTCCAATCTGGCCAGATGTTTCTTGAGACAAAGTACAATGGTCAGAATAGTACACTGAGGCAACATATGCATTAGCTACATCAACCTGACCTTTCAAAGACATTCCTCTCAATCCATTTTTGAGTAAGAGTGGCTACTCTGCTCACTACCATTTCTCAATTCCTATCCATCTGGAGGTCTGGTCTGAACCAGATTCTATACACTTTCCCTTGAGCCCTCAGTTAAGCAACAGAAATCACTACTGGTCAACACAGACTGGCCTCACCAAATGCTTAGTTGCAAGATTTGTCTTGGTTTATGTGTGCTCCTGTACATACCTGGTATTCTCCCAGTTTGTGTTGATTACTTCTACATCTGAAATGTCAGACACCATGACAGTGATGTCATCCACATATGCAGACAGGACTCTCCTGTGACCCAGTTACAGTGAGATACCCCTTAAACTCTCTAGCACCAAAATATACAGGAGAGAGGAGTTTTTAAATCTTCCAGCATCATGTGGGAAACATTGCCTCAAAATATGATACATTGTTGAAGAAGCTATTACCAGAACTCTTCCTTGCAAAGTTTTGGAAATAGTGAGAGTATCAAGACCCTTATCTATTATTAAAATTTTGTTTTTGTTGGAGTCTACAAACTTCATTAACTCTTTGTTCTCCTTTTGGAGAACTGTGTAGTTGAGAAGCTCATCTGTGAGAGATTGCTGTAAATGTTCTTTCCATTTCTTATGACTGGAATGGTTCTTGTCATCTTGGTTGCTTTTGGTTTTGCTTCTTTTGTTGCTGATCTCTCACAGTTGTCCTTGGCATTGGTATTGTTGGTTTGTTCCTTGTTGTGTGTTCTTGTGATTGTTGACTTGTCACCTCAGTTAAGTAACTGAGTGCACCTTTTTCAGAGTTATTGAGTTTGGTGATCACAAACTTTTGGGATTTGGGTCTTAAGTCAGTATATTCACCAGCCACCCCTTTTTATCCTTTCTGAAGGTTGCACAACAGTTGCCTATTTGGGAGATTTTGTGTCATCCAAAGCTGCATCTACATCCAGGGGCTCAGCTGGATTTGTATTTGATTTCTTCTGTGTTGTTTATTGCTGTTGGTCATGATGGTAGTGACAAGGGATGAGTGCCTGCACCTTTCTCTAAGTAGAAACATATTTTGTTACTTTTGTAGTTGCCACTACAGTCCTCTTTGTGATTGCTGCAGATCTGGCATTGGGAGCAGCAGCGCAGAGTGACACACCACTTTTGACCTATTTACAGGTGAAGAGAAAGCTTCCAGGTGATCTGTTTTGCCACACATATAATGTTAGGGTTTTCTACCCTCCAAGACCACCTACATTTGCTTACACTCTCTGAAATAAAAGTCTTCAAGCATGGCCATTACTCTGGCCTGGTATCTACAAGGATGTCCTATGGGACATCTTGTAACTTTGGTCCTGAGACTCCTGAGAGGTACAGGCTATTGTAGCCATCGTACAAGCTTCCTGTTTACTGTTGCAGATAGCTACTAGAGTCCCGTGTTGCTTTCCTTGGGTAATGTATACTATGGAAGGCCCCCCCCTCTCCTTCCAGACATGATATTTCTTAATTTTGTCTGAAGATGGATATCATAGCTTCCTTTTTGAGCAACTGATGCACTTGTAAATAATGTTTCTCTTTTTCCATACACACCATCTCCTTTACTGAACATGACATGACTCCAGAGCAACAATATCATTTTTATATGTTCAACAGCATCTACATTACATTCCAGAGGATGAGAAATTCATTGATCTGTTACATACACAAAGGATGTTTTTACCTTTATGGATTTGTCATTATTCCTGTTGTTGATGCTGTCCTTATAGATTATGTTACTGTTGTTTAAGTTGCTGTTTTGTGGTGGCAGCAGCTGCTAGCTATTACTGTTGTTGTTGTTTATATTATTGTTGTTGCAGCTGCTGGCACTAGTGCTGTTGAAGTTGCCCCTATAGCTACTGTTGATTGTTCTATTATTGTCATTGGTTTCCTTACTGATGTTAGACATCTTCTTGTTACTGCTGTTGGTTTTACTGTTTTTAGGTTCTTTGCTACTTTCAATGGAAAGTGGCTACCACCCCACATTGACAACATACTGGTGAATAGCTAAAATCATTTAGGTACAACGAAGGAAAAGAGACAAGTACATTTTCTCCTAAAATCATTTAACTTGTGCTGGTCATTTAGTGAAGAAATTTTGCAAGAAACTATAAATCTGAAACTGTTATGCAGCAGGTGAACACCCATTCCATGATTAGAACAGGATGAAGCTTTCTCAGCAGAAACACAGATATATCCATAAAATAATGGTTAAAATTGCAACACCCATAAATGGTAAACGAAGAGGCCTGAAGTTTTGAGTGGGTTGAGCTAGTCAATTATATCAACTCCAGTTCTCAACTGGTACTTATTTTATTGACACCAAAAGGATGAAAGGCAATTGACCTTGGCAGAATTTGAACTCAGAATGTAAAGATGGAATAATGGGGTTTCTAAAGTGAGTAGTAAACTACAAATTGGAAGGGAAGAATACTAAGAATGGTCAAGTTTCTATAAACAGACTTATATGTTTATTCTACTGGCTAATGTGATAGAGTGGGTAGAGAAATCAGGGAGAAAGAAAGAAGTGTATATTGATATATGCACGCACACATACATGTGTGTGCATGCATTATTATATAAGGGAGAATATACAAAAAATAACAACAGACGAGGACAGGTGGTGTAAATAACAAAAGTATATATTAGTATGACGCTCGGGAATACGGAAAGTCTTTGACGTTTCGAGCTACGCTCTTCAACAGAAAGAATACGGAGACAAGGAGAAAAACACGGAGAAAAAAAATTGAATAGTGTTCAGTCAACGGTCAATCATAATAATGGCCGATCATAACAATGACTGACCGGAAGTTAGAAATTCTTATTTCAGGAGAGCTAAGAAAGGGGGAGATAACAAACGGTGATCGGGAACGAGGGGCTGTGTGTGGGAGGTAGACTGCTG
>NC_068983.1:136960171-136998155 GCF_001194135.2 Octopus bimaculoides | reverse complement strand
ATATATAGGGTTGGTGTGAGAGACCAGATCTGGCCAGTTTGAACATAAATCAGGCAGAATACTTTTGGCCGGATATGGCTGGTTTAAATGTTAAAGGGTTAAGTCCACTAACAAAATTCATATGTTTGTTCCTATCTGTTGTGGGCATGTCTCAAAGAGTCCATCAAGCTGACTGTGTGTACATGTGACAAGATGTGATTGGTCGATGCAGCAGCAGCTAGCTGAGCAGCTTTGTGTAATTCTGCAGTTCTGAGTTGTGTTCACTTCCGACATTGTCACATTACAGACAATCTTACAGTGTCAGCGACAGCAGTGTAGATTATTAGCTTATCGCTATGGAAGGTGAAGATGTTTTTGTTTGGCCTGAGGATGAAGGGCCTGTTGGGAAGTCTGCAATGGCTGTGGGTGAGGTAGAGGTCACTCAGGTTGAGAGCCAGGAACCTTAGAACTCGTGGTCCCACATGGAAGCCTATTTTGTCCTTATGTCAAGGAGTAAGAGGAATACCAAAATCCTGTACTTCCAGTACATCATGTGCCAGCCCAAGGAGATTACCATCAAGGGACAAGCGGTGAGCCTCTACAACTTGAAATCGCATGTCAAGAGGAAACACCCAGCACATGCCATCCAGTTTGAGGAGAGGAACAAAGCTGGCTCTTTCCGTGGGAAACAGATAATCTTCTGGTAGCAGTGCCAGTAGCCAGTCATCACAACAATGTGCAAAGAAAGCATGTCAGCCGAGAATTGGCGAGGTATTTGCCCAAAATGCTGGCAGTGGCATTTGTCAGTTTATGGTGGAGAAAAGGATTGTAGACTTGTTTGTCGACAACATGCTACCACTGCATGTAGTGGAGTCCTCCACCTTGGTCAGCTTGATCAAGACACTGAACCTCAGCAACACATCAATGTCCCACCGCACTCTGGGCAGGATGATCTTGGCCAGCCATAAACAGGTGGAGGAGTATCTTACAAGGTATTTATAAATCAAAATTATACAAGATTATTAATTTATTATTGTGATGAACTTCATATTTTCTTAATTAATGTAATAAAATGTATAATAGTTAACTGAAATAAATGTCATAATATATAATATATGTACAGCAAAACAGCAGTCTTTAATGAAATAACTAATAAATGAACCTTAATTTCTGAACTTATTAAATTCCAACCATCATTCCATCCCTCATCTCAGTTATTCATCACCCGTAACGTGTCACCTATCAAGGTAGTGTCACTATTTTCGAAAGATTAATAACAAGGCTTTCAATTATAAGCAATATTTCCATGAATTTAGAACAGCCTAGTAACGAATGTTAAACTATAATCTGTGTGATTTCTATAAACACAATATATTCATAAGATACTGCGATCAAATGTCTTGCCTCCGTCCTACCGACAAAAAATTGTACAAACCACGTGCTCACAAAAACCATTGTAGCTTGCATGGAGATGTGGATGAGAGGCTAGTTTTTTGGGGTTTTTTAAACTTTTTTTTAGTAGGCCTTGATTTTATAATTCTCACATTGCCATTTTGTGAAATCAGTCACTGATTCCAATGGCATTCTCCATAGTATTGATAGGGTGAGTTGGACTCTACCAGCTGTGATGGAGTGAGCATTACTGGTGAGTATAAATTTCCTATACGAAATTAGCATGTTAATCTAATGCATCTTGCACAGAGTGGGGAGAGTTTTCTCCCATCAATATGATGAGACAATTTGTTTTTGTGGTTAAGGAATCTATGACTCCTATTTCTAGCAACGCTGGTGCTCACTGTACCCTTGTCACTCTTAGTAACAGTGAATTATTTCCTTGTTCGTTTTAAATTGCTGCTAGCCACCTTGATTATTATTATTATTATTATTAATATTATTATTATTATTATTATTATTATTATTATTATATAATTTTAAGTTTTTAACTTTACAACTTATGTCTCTTTACAATTTAACATTTTAAAATTACAAGTTGCTCAAGGATATCTCCCATGGCAACCACTGCGGATTGTTGGTCTGCCCACAACAGGTCCTACCTGGGGATGACGGCACACTGATTGGACTCCAAGACCCGCACAAGACAACATGCCATCCTGGCTTGCTCTCAGCTCAGAAGACATCAAAGGTTTGATGTTCTCAGCCAGACCATAGTGGACATCCATTACAAGTTCCATCTGCAAAACAAGGTAACTAGGACCACGATGGACAACAGCAAAACTTTAAGGCATTTATGCAGATTGGTACAGAAATTGATCTCTTGCCAGACATTCCTGAGGCTGCTGCCGATCCAGACGTGGAGGCTATCATGGATGTGAACCTGGACATGGATCCCAAGGCTGGGGATGTGGACAAAGTTGAGTACATCTCTGTTGATACCATCCTTGACAGCAGCCTGGGTCTAAACCTGCCAGTGCACACGAAGTGCGCAGCCCATACCTTCAACTTGGTAAGCAGCATGGATGCCGACAAGGCTCTTGACAGCGCTTCATTCAAGCTGGCCTACAGGAAGGCCATATCCAAGGCACATCAGCTGTGGAATCTGCAGAGCCGCAGCACAGTGGTGGCAGATAGCATTCTGGACGCATCAAAAAGGAGGATGGTGGTCCTCAACAGTACCAAATGTAACTCTACCTATGACTCTGTTGTTGTCCTCAACGACCTGCTGGAGAAGAATAGGGGAGCTGTCCACAGAGTTACGACACAGCTAAAGCTGTAGACCTTCACTGATTCTGATGTCAACTTCCTGATGGAGTACGCCCAGGTGATGTCTAATGTTGGCAAGGCTTTGAATAAAATCCAGAGGGAGGACCAAGCTTATCTTGGGTGCCTTCTGCCAACTGTAGCAGCTGCCATCATGAAGTTGAAGGAGGCCGAATTCAAACATCTCCTGTACTGCAATCCTCTGGTAGATGCGATACTGGCAGGCATCATGGAAAGGTTTGGGCTCCTCCTAGAAGACCTGGAGTGCCAAGTGGCCGCTACCTTCCATGCCAAGTTTCACCTGTTCTGGCTGAAGCAGTATAATAACTGCCAGGTTAGCAGAGTAATGAACGCCATGGAGACCATTATAGAGACAGCCCTAATGGAGACCAAGGAGGAGGGCTGCAGCACCACCAGCAATGAGGATGAGGAAGATGATTTTTTTCAGCAACATCACCCAGTTCCGAGAGAGCAGGAGCCACAAGTCACTAAAATCCAAAGTGCAGAACTTGGTGAAGACCTGGCTGGAGGCTGTCTCAAAAGAGGTCCTGACTGAAGTCACTTTTTTGGATGAGCAGGTCTTGATCAACCTGTTCACCAAGTATAACAGCACCATCCCATCCAGTGCTGCAGTTGAGTGCCTAAAAGATATTTTGAGGGCCAAGTGAGCCACCCTGTCAGATGGTAACTTTGAGAGGATTATGTTTATGAAGGGCAACCAGCATTTATATATATAAGGATTTACTTTTCGTAATGAGATAAAAAACCAAGGCTGTGTATATTTTATAACACTTATAAATAGGTCTAACAGCTGTTTCTAGGATATTTATATCCCTTCATCGGAGACAATGTGAGAGGATGGTTAAGCAATAGTTAATTTAGATAAGATAGGAAATAGAGAGTGAAATGGAGGAACGAAAACAGATGTGAGATATGCAGGGATATTGTATTTATAAATCCATTGTTTAGGCAGAATGGTATACATATAAGATTCCAATACCTTATGAGTAAAATCCAATAGTCTTTAAAAATGCTCATTCCAAGATTATATACAGTGTTATTGAATCAAGGGTTTTATTTAAGAGAGAGAGAAAGAGAGAGATGAAGTAACAGGAAGATGAGATATTCATGACTTTGTAAAGAGCATGTAAGAGTGATGGGTGGAACAAATTTTTTTTTAAATTAATAACTGATTCAGAAATTAGATTTACTGAAAACTTACTAATATGTCACCAACCACAAGAATAATGAGATCTAACATAAGCACACTGCCATAAATTTAAGGGAGGGTACAATTTATTTGATTGATTCCCAATGCTTCACTGGTATTTTTGTATCAACACTGGAACAATGACAGGCAAAGACAACCTCAACAGAATTTAAACTGAGAATGTAAAGGGATGTAAGTAAATACCACAAGGCATTTTGCCCAACATTCTGAAGGAGAAGGACATTGTTGATTAAATTGATCCCAGTACATGAGTGGTATATATTTTATCAATATCCAGAATATTTCAACTCAGACAGTAGTACAACTGGATACAGTGCAACACAAAACAAACATAAATGAGCCACAGCATGTGTGAGTTTTTTTGCTGCATCTAGGGAAAGTGGCAGCATCTACAGTTTTTGCAGGCTCTCTTAGACAAGTGAAGTTGATGCCATCAATGTCTCTGGAACCTTTCTAAGCTGACACTTGTGGCAAAGACTTGAGCAGGAAGGGAATTCCAGAGGGCTGACATTCTAGGAAGGAAGGACTGGACATAGTGCCTGGGGCAGCCAAACAAAGGGTGATGAGAAAAGGAGAGACAAGTAGATCAGGAATGCATGATTGGAGGTGCCATGAGCATAGTAGTTGAAAATACAGAAAGCAAAGGTAGCAAGCTTATGGACCAGAGACTGGAACAATCTGAGTGATTTTATGCTAATCACTCAGGTGGCCTTTTCTCTGGATGTGACTAAGATGTCTATGTGCATCAATCCAGATGTGAGAGCAATACATCCCTGCAGGCCTCACCCAAACTTTTAGGGTGCCAATAATTTTGTGGGGCTGGAGTATGTTTGAGCATTAAAGGGAAAGGTCAGTCACTGGAATGCAATCTTTGCTATATGTCATGGCTGTGATTTCAGTAGAAGTCCTCAGTTATAGACAGGCCCAACATTTGAAGCAACTGTGCAGGCCTTAATTGCTTGCTGATCTTGATCTCTCTTATATCCAGTTTTTCATTCAGCTTACTTGTACTCTGACGTTCACATACGCAAACACATAAATCAATCAAAGCATGCCTGCTTTGCATCTTTCTAGCCTTTGCAGGTCTTCTGCATTTAAGGCCTACATAACTCATTTCCATGTAACATCACAATACAAACACAAGTACCAACCACACAAACAATAAAGAAACTTACCCTTTGTATATGGAATTGAGTCCTGATGATGTGTTGTTGTTGTTGCTGCTGCTGCTGCTGTTGTTGTTGCCATTGGAAAGCACTGGATAATCCATCTTTAGTGAGGGCTAACTGCAGTGAACAGTTATAAACTGTCAATAAATGAAAACAGCAAAAATAGAATACAATTTTGAATCACATGACCATACATGTGTATGTGACATAGAGTGAACACTAATTCAATATAATGTAACAGACTTAGACAATACCCCATCCTATTTGATGCTGATTTGGCTATATTGAGTTTTCCAAACCTCCATAAAGATTGCCTCAGATCATTAAGATTTGTATTTGAAAGAAATATGACAGTTTGAGCTATGTTTGGACACGTATCCCGTGTACTGGAAAATGATGCCAGTATCAATAAATGAAGTAGCCCTTGGGCCAGTGACCACTACTTTGCATCAAATTTTGGAGAATATGCCACCATGACCCAAAATCATGAAATAGATACTTTGTATCACATGTACAAGTTCTTTGGCAAAAAGCAACCATTGTTTCTGATTTGCTGACTGCCTTGAGGAACCGTGGTATTCTGCTGACAAGTCACAGCTTAAAGCTGCTTTAAAAATGTTGGTTAGCTTATAAGTGAATAAGTAAATCTAAATATTGATAGTTGTTTGAAATTATTTTTACACCCAAACACAGCATGAAACATCTGTATATGGAAATAATAACCAGTATGAAACCAACATACTGAGGCTACTACTGTTTCTATGACAGAAACGTCCTGTTAATTATAACCTGCCATCAAAATTTCAAGTAAATCTATGTTCTAAGCACTTGCCTTAGAGAAATAGATTAGAAAAATATCTTTGTTGTTATTAGGCTTAGAATATAAATCAACATGAAATTTTGATGGCAGATTATAATTTACATCATTATCATCATCATTTAACGTCTGCTCTCCATGTTCGCATGGGTTAGATGGTTTGACTGAAGCTGATGAGCCAGAAAGCTGTACCAGGTTCCAGTTTGATTTGGCAAGGTTTCTACAGCTGGATGCCCTTCCCAACGCCAACCACTCCAAGAGTGTAATGGGTGCATTTACGTGCCACTGGCATGGGTACCATTTACATTACATGGCACTGGCAGCGATCCTGGCAATTCATGGTTGCCATTTGCATGGCACTAGCAATGACTACGACCAATAGCCACAATTCCCGAGGTACCAATTTACATGGCATCATCGATGACCATGACTACAATGCACAGGTGTCATTTACATGGCACCAACATTGACCCTGATGATTCACAAGTGCCATTTACATGGTACCATCAATAGCCACAACTACAATGCGTGGGTGTCATTTACATTGCACCAGCAGCGACCGCAACGAGTCATTTGCATGGCACCAGCAATGACCATGACTACAATGTACAGGTGTCATTTACATGGCACCAACATCAACCATGACAATTCACAAGTGCCATTTACATGGTACCATCAACATCACAACTATGATGCACAAGTGTCAGTTACATAGCACCAGCAACAAATGACCACAACTACAATACACAGGTGCCATTTACATGGTAATGACTGCGATGCACTGGTGCCATTTACATGACATTGGTGCAGCCACAACTACAATTTCATTTGGCCTGATGAGTCTTCTCCTGCACAGCATATTGCCAAAGCTCCCATGAGTTCTTTACATTCAGTCGTCTTTCATAGTGACACTTCCAAGCCTCTTTCTTTGCAGAGTCACTAACTGCAAGTGAACCATCATCCATACAAACACATTTTTCTCTCACAACATCACAATTATTCCTAAGCCAAAGCATTTCAAGCTTCTGGTCCTCATGCTGTAAGACATTGGCAAACTTTTCCCTTTCTGCTTCACTCCCAGCTAAGTACACCTGCTTCCTAGCTTTTCTTCTAGCTGCCTGACATAATTCCTTGCTATCACCATTCTTCCAGTCATTCCAAGCCTGTTTCTTTGCTTTAATGGCCCTGTCAACCACCTTTTTCCACCACCACGTCACCCTTGGCCTGGCTAGGACTTTGCACCAACCACAAATTTGGTCTGTACCACTCAGCAAGTTGTCCTGATGGAACTTCTGCTTAACCTCTTTGCTACAAGTCTGTAACTCCCCCTCATCATCATCATCATATGCTTCATTTAGGACATCTCTAAATCTCTGACTAATCAAAGGATTCTTAAGCTTCCATAGCCTTCTTTTCTAAACTGGCTTGCTTCTTGGAATCTAACAAGCCAGTAGTTTAAAGTCCCCAATGAGTGACTTTGCTGTGGAGTGCATTCTTCTCCAGGAAACGCCTTTGCATTTATGAGCAGCCATGAGTCTCGCTTTCTGGTGAGAATATAGTCGATCTGGCTAGCATGGCCACTAAATTTACAGGTTATCAAGTGAATGGGTGGCTTTCTGAAGTTAGTATTGCAGATCATTAGGTCATTTGTGTCACAGAACTCCAGCAGCCTTGTACCCGCCTCATTTCAGGAACCAAATCTGTGTCCCCCATGTACCCCATGGAATATACCTGAGTGCCGCTCAACATGTCCATTGAAATTACCAACCACAAAGATAAGGTCACGGTCATTTGTCTTTGAAGTGGCCAGCAGAAGAGTGTCATAGAAGCAGTTCTTCTGTTCATTTGGCAGACCTGGTTGGGGGACATAGGCCAAGATAATTGTTGCCATGCTATTCTGCAAAACTAGTCTAAGCTTAAGTACTCTATCACATATTCTGACTACTTCAATCACCTTATTCACCCATTTCTCTGCTAGAAGTATGCCAACATTTCCTAGACCATTGCTGTTGCCCTCCCAGAAGAATTTATACCTCACTTTAAAAAAGAAGTTTGGATCAAAGAATCAAGGGTAGCCTTGGCATGTTGGTTTATCAACATTATAGTTAACTGTTACAAGGGTAAAGGAGATGCCTTAGATAAAATTACAGAGGTATCAAACCGCTGGACCAGGTCTTGAAAGTTATTATTGTAGCCCAATTAATTAGAAACAGTTAGAGTAGATAAGATGCAGTTTGGTTTTGTGCTTGGTAGAAGTACTATTGATGTTATCTTTTTAGTCAGTCAACAGCAGAGTATTTAGCTAAGAGTAAACCATTATACTTGGCATTTGTCAGTCTGGAGAAAGCCTTCAGCCAAGCCCCTCCCTGTGATATGGTAGTCTCTGAGGATGCTAGGGATAGATGAATGGCTTGTGAAAGCTATGCAAGCCATGAGTACAGTGATGAATTTCAGATGCAGGTAGGCATGCATCAGGTCTCAGTTCTCAGTCCCCTCTGTTTATCATTGTCCTCCAGGCCTAAGACTGGCTGCCCCTCAGAACTACTATATGCTGATGATAATGCACTCAGTGGAATCTGTCACAGAATTAGAAAAGAAATTCCAAGTGTGGAAGCAAACTTAGAATCAGAAGGTCATTAACTTAACACAGAAGAGGTACAGTGGAATCACAGGAAGGTTAAAAGAGAAAGTAGTTTTTGTATGTGGAAAGTGCACAGATGTCATAGTCTAAGGTTACACAAGAAATTGATGTTCTCAAATTCCCTGGAGATTCCTTAGAGGTAGTAGATAGCTTCTGTTACCTAGGTGACCTAATTAGCAGTGGAGGAGGATGTTCTGAAAATGTAGTCAATAGAATAAGAATAGGATGGAGAAAGTTCAGAGAGCTATTATCTCTATTGGAAGAGGTAATACAATTTGCCTTTATGAATGAAAAGCAGATAGCATATTTGTGTACATACAGCAATGCTCCATGGTAGTAAGATTTGGGCCCTGAATGCAGAGAACATGCAAAGACCAGAGAGAAATAAAGCTAGAATGCTCTGTCCAACAAAGTGCAAATGTACTGAGAGAAAAGTTAGGCATCAAAGGAATTAGATGCAACATACAGGAGAGAAAATTGTACTGGTTTGATCATGTGATGTGTAAGGATGAGGACAGTTGCATAAAGAAATGCCAATCACTTAAAATGGATGGAACCTGTCAAAGAGGGAGACCAGGGAAGATATAGAATGAAGTATTGAAAACTGATCTCAAGATGCTGGACCTTACAGAGATGACAGGCATTTTGCTGTGCTCTATAAGATCCATCCATTACAGTAAAAACGACATCCCATAACCACTCAGTTATACTTGTATGTACATGCAAGGACCTGTACCCCATCATTTTCATCCCTTCCTCATCTATGATACTACGCAGCTACTTTATTCACTTGAGAACAGAATATGCACATATCACATAACTGTCTCCAACATTCCTCAATCATCACTGCCCACACTATTTCAACCCATCACCACCCACTCCTTTCTGTGCCTTCAGCCAACTGTTCTCTTTCCCCTCGGGTCATACTCCATTCTAAACACCTCTCTTATCTACTGTCATTCTCAATGCCCTCCCATATCTACCATCATGACCCACCCATCTACTACAACTCATTATGTATCCCTATATCTCTACTATTCCTAAATTTTGCACCTACTTTGTTTTCTATTCTCCTACTTTAGCCATTCCTATATCTCTCATTTTACCCCTCTCAGTACTAGTATTTCCCATCATCTACACTTCCACCCTTTCTAATCACTCACAACATTAACCTCCACCTGTTTACTCGCCCTCACACTCCTATGAAAGCACTCTCTCACTCTTCCCATAACCACTGTTTGTATCCTCTCTTTTGCTCACCTCCTTGTTCCTTGAGAATTTGCTCAAACACCACATCACTACCTTCAGCCATCTATCTCCTCTATAGCAAGGCACCTATGCTTGTCCCTCCATCATACTTTAAACTTTCAACACCTGGCATAAAGCCACCCACCTCTGCCTTCCTCTCCCAAATATTTCCTCTTAGTAACAGGAGTCTTTTCCTTTTCCTTCTTGCAAGTTTCATGGTAACCTCACTAGTGTCAGTAACATGTAAAAACCTTCCAGTACTCGCTGTAGAATGGGTGATGTTAGAAACATCCAGCTGTAGAAACCATACTAAAGATAGCATCAGAGCCTGACACAGCCCTGCAGCTTGCCAGTTTCCTGTCAAACTGTTCAAGCCATGCCAACATGGTAAGTGGAAGTTAATGATGACGATATTTTTCTAAATTCGTTGTTATTGTTCAAAATTAATTGATTCAAACGCAATGTATTTAGAAAGAAATACGGTAGCAAAAGGGTCAACAGTCCTAGTATTAGCATAACTGAGCTGTTTGTGCTTTAATCTTGGCAATAATGTCCAGTAGGGGTTGAAACAAAATTCTCTGTCTCACTCAGTGCGTGTATGTGTGTGTGAATGCATAAACATTGTAAGTGAAAGTGTCAATCATTTCGACCATCAACTGCCTCAGGGTGTGTCAAATGTCATCTTTCTAATGACACAAAAGTCATGACAGCATTTTCAACTCTTTCCTATAAATTTGAAACATCATGCATGACAGCAAGTTCTTTGTAAACTTGGTTTTAATAGCTAAATGGAATCATAAGTTTTATTTAACCCCTAATGCTCTTGAGAAAGGCATTAACGTCATTACTATTTCCCCCTTCCTTCAGATTTATATCTGAAGTTTTATGCCTTTCAAGGAAATCAACATCATAGTCTTTAAAATGAAGATATCGTCCAAAATGAAGTACATGTAACAAATTGTTTGACATCACAGTAATAATAATGATTATGAAGTCAAGATCGACATTTTCACGCATGAGGCACAAGATCACAAATTTGCGTTAATTGTACACGCCTTGTATTTTATTGGCACACTCGATCCTAGTTGAATAGTCGATGCGTACAACCTAACAACTGTCAAGGATGTAGTACTTGTGCTCCTTCATTTACGCCACTATAAGGGGGTTTTTTTATAACTTTAACCCAGCGACATTTAATGGGGTCGGTAAGTAGGGTTTGTGAGGTACGTACCTCCCTCGAGGATTTTTAACGAGGCGTGTGAAGAGAAATGGCGGTATTCCTTAAATTTCAAACACAAACAAGTACAAGAAACTAAGGAATGATAAAGAAATATTTCTCACGACAAAAATAACGTTTTTTCATACTCTTATTTTCGTTTTCATTTTACGTCAATTTTGATGTTAAACATATTTCTTAATCATTCAGGTGTGTTTTTAGCTTTGAGCTTATAAAAATCTGGATAAGAAACCGAAGGACCAACAGCACCAATTGGAAATCGAAACCTAATGGCAGACTCCAATGGCCAAGAATTTATTTCTACTTTACAGCAACAACAGAGCAGCCATCACATGGACCATTTATTACATATATAGACATATCAACACT
Source organism: Octopus bimaculoides (assembly GCF_001194135.2). Classification (NCBI taxonomy): domain Eukaryota; kingdom Metazoa; phylum Mollusca; class Cephalopoda; order Octopoda; family Octopodidae; genus Octopus; species Octopus bimaculoides. The sequence continues at coordinate 136,986,746 of NC_068983.1, read as the reverse complement.
GCCACAAGTTAAAAATAGGTCATTTTTTAACAAAGACTAAAAATTTGATCTTGATATAAAATTAGACAGAGAATCAATCGATTTTGTTCTTTTACACACACACACACACACACACACGCACGTGTGTGTGAAGCTCAAGGGGAAAGTCGAGTTATTTTTCTTTACAATAATATACATAATTAATTAGAATATCAAAGACCGAAATTCTGAGTTTCCAATCCAAACCATTATTTTATCATTATTATTAGTAGTAGTGGTGTTAGATAAGTAATAGACATTCATAACAAGCTAGTATGAGTGTAAGGAGGAAGCAAACATTCGATCTGGTTCAAAACAAATAAACAGAAATATGATGTGACTTAGCGGATTTTATTGTAGATATTTTAGCAAGATAATTTGGAGAGAAATCACAATCAGTAATTGTAGAAGAATTTTAAGACAAAAACAAACAATTGTGTACGTCTTTGAGAAAACAAAAACATTACTATCTTACACAGGTACATGAATATTTGACACCTTACAGATACAAGAACACAGATATTCAGACAGAAGAAAACGAACATGTGTAGCTGTCAATTTTCCCCCCAAGGATCGTAATTAGTTAGGTGAAATGCAGTAAATTGAAACCGGGGTGCAAAGTTAGTTCGGCTCATCGAAAGCAAAATCTATGTTGACACAGTAGATACGAATATAAAACTGATGTTTCAAAACAGTTAGGTTTATAATAAACGAAACAAATAAAAATTAATCAAACTTCCTTAGAAATCTAATTCCACATAACTCAATTAAATTATATATACGTACATACACACACATATGCGTGTGTGAGTGTATTTGTGTATATATATATATATATATATATATATATATATATATATATATATACACACACGAGTGAGAGATCGTCTCAGACATAAATTCTGTATTATTATATGCTTTTTAAAGAAAAACATTACTTGAAGTTACAACAAAATAAAAACTGTTCTGAGTGAGTTTAATAATAAACAAGTTGAGAAATAACGTTTCTAAGACAATTTTCCTTATAAAATCAGAGTACATCTTATAATGAAAATTGCTTGAAAACTAATTTCGTTCACATACACACAACTACTTGATCTAAATAAACAAGCACCAGACAGCTTGTGAGTAAATAACATAACCAGAAGATGTGAGGTTCATGCCTTTCTCAGACATTTACAGACCAAAGTAAATAATTTCCTAATTTATTAATCGAAATGGATTAAATAGGGTATTATTATAAAGATGATATGATCATAACATAAAATTGAAACAATTTTAAATATGTACGCAATAATTTTAGCAAATGCATGAACGTCACATCTTCCTTGTGCACAAAACAACAAACTGTTTGCAATAATATGTATTTTGATCAGGGACTGATCAGAGAAATGAACATAATTGTTTGCAATAAAAAGAAATCATAAATAGAAAGGGGAAGGTGATGTATGAAGTAGTAACAAAAAAGACACTGTTTTCACGCTAGTTAATTTCTTTTGAGAAAAATCATGATCAATCACCAACCTTTAATCGAGAATTTATCAGAGAGAGTCGGTTACATGTAGTATCCGCAGACATGCCGTCGCCATTAGCATAGTGTATTTCCGGTTGCAGTATGGATTTTGAGGGAAACTTCATTAAATGTTATTATCACAGATACCGTTTTATTATCTTAAAACTAAGTATTTTCCCCTGAAATATATTCTAATGATGGAATCATATTAAAGAAAATACGATCAGGAGAAAATTTTTTTCTTTATAATATATTTCCTAGTTCATCCGGTCTCGTCTTCAAACGGTGATTATTTCCCCTGGTATTACACACCCTTATTTCAATACACTTGTCAAAGAGAGAGTGAAGTTTAGTGAATGTGGTGAGAGGAGTCACGAATGCACATGGGTAGATGGCAAGAAGTTAAAATAATCGAAAGATGAAAGACTTGCAATAAAAAATAGAATAAGCAAATAAATCATACCGATCTACAATAGTTGACGAAGATTAAAACTAATGATTAAATATAGATTTATTACTATTTGAAATGGAAATCATTAACAGGATAGAATATTTTTAGGAATAAAGATTACCTCTCTTAGCAAATGGATCTCCCCTAACATAGCAGAATCTTCCTTCTTATCACTCCTCAACCTCAGTTGTACCTTATATTTACTGCTCATTTTACTTTCAATTCCTAGAGGAAAACCCAACAGAATGTTCCATTTCCCAAAAGATCTTTCTGAACATGACAACTTCCAGTATATTACCCTCACTTCCAATATCTCATGGTGATGGATTCAGTAGTAAATAGCTGCCTCAGTGATCACCTTAATTTTATTTCCTGTCACACAAACCATCAAAACAGCTTGCATATATGATTGATCAGAGATTTGCTTTTTTGCATCACACACCAGAAATCAATCATCTTGAGAAATTAGTTCAAAACAATATTGTTACCCTTGATATCAGCAAAGTATGCAATTGTATAATGGTAAGAGTACTACCTACTAAAGTTACTTGCCTAAGATCTCCAAAAATCTTATCTTATGAATTAGGAGTTTTAACAGTCTACATAAATGGGTTCTTTCAGATCAACAATCTATTTCTACCTTGTTATTTCAAATCACATACATTCTTATGAAGACGATACTATATTTTACTCCTTTCCAGCATTTTATACTTACAGGTGTCAATCCAAATACAATCTAGACACCTTTCACTGATTTAACTGAGACCTCAAAAAATAGCTTCTAATGGATACATGATACCACCAAGATACAATCAATACTTGCATAAAGGAAACAATCTCACATCAGTTCACTTCTCTTCACATGAGCAATACATTACATCCTCCCAACTTATGAATTAAAGCCCTTAAGATATCTATAAATGCTGGACTTCAAAATCTCTAACAAACTTTTATAGCTACCATCTATATAACATTACTAAAATTGCATCTTAAAGACTAGGCTTTCTCTTCTAACTCTAATACAGCTTTATCCCTAAACAGTTGGTGGCCCACTACAAAGTTCTAGAGGGCAAGTTTTAGTTTTATTAATATCTGGGGCCATCAGGAAAGATCATTTGAGTTTGTGAGGTCTAGATTTTGTAGCAATTTTCAGGGTCATAATTGCATATTGTCCAAGACTATAGAGAGTGAGCTACAAAAATATTTCCTTGCTATAAGCAGTGATTGTGACTTTATGCAGTTAAGAGTCAAGATTGTCGTGTTGATATTGGAAAATGTTTTGGTGTTTCTGTTCATGAAAGTAACAGGGATTTGATGTGAAGTAATATGTGAGTGATACTTGTGTGCTACAGAAGGCTAAACAGGAGTGAATAGTGGTATCATATGTGTAAATATGAGTTGTTATAGATGTCAATAAAGCAGGTTGTTAATATACAGAAGAACACGCATAGGAGACATAATAAGCAAAGTTTGCTTCATACAAGATGCTGGAAGATTTCTCACTGTTATATATAGGTTATGTTCTCCACTTGCATCACAGCTACTTATTAAGTTTTGTTTGAAATATTTTTTACTGTTGCAAAATATTTTGTGTACACTACCACTATCATTCCCTTCATGCTATATATCCAGCCAACAAGCAGAGATGCCAGAAGTTTTATTAAATTTGTTTGCTTTATTGTTGCTCTAAGTCAGTGTATTTGAACACACCTATGATCATAGAAATTCCAGCCTTGCCCACCTTGTATTTTTTCTGGCAAAGTCTACTCTAGAACACAATATCCAATATGTCTTTTTTAAAAGTCAGTAGAGCTTGATAAGTAGAAGATTTAGCTGCTATTTCTTGCAAGTCAAGCAACTATATAAAGATGCCCTTGTTTGATTGTTTAGGTGTTCTCTCTGGCATCTCAGAAATTTGATTAAAATGATTATCAAATAAAGTGAAAAAAAATTGCTTTTGGTTTTCATGATTTTGCATTTTTTAACAAGTTATTCACATAATGTAAATGGCCTTGTGCTGTATTGAATAGGATACATGCAATGTGCATATATAAGTTATATGAATAACTGAAATCAGTGATATGAGAAATAAAAAGTAATAGAAATATGTAATATAACAAGAAAATTTCTTTCAGCTGCTATTGGTAACTATAATTTTGAGTTACTTTTGTTATAGCTCTAGAGGTCATGTAAGTAGAGGAGTAGTGGAAAGACCAGAGGGCAAAAGAAGTGAAAAAAGAAAGATATGAGTTGCATAATTTTCATTTCACTGTGGTGGTGGTGGTGGTGGTGGAGGGGGTGAGCAAGAAGTCAAGACAATGCATTGGGTTAAAAGTTAGAGCGTAAGCAAACAAACATGAGAATTTTATTGCTATCCTTCAGATTCTTTATAATCATTGTTCAATGATGATATGATTGTTTCAATCTTTATGAATATCTAACATATGTTATCATGAAAAGAAATGTATAATGAATAATTTCACATACATTTTCAAACAGATAAAACCTAACAGAAAAGATTGTGCATCAAGTCAATAACAAAAAATATTATTTAGGTAATCTTATTGCAATAATTTTCTAAGCACATAACTTTAGCATGATTATAAAAAGTAAATTGCTTAAAAAATATTATGCATATGTGTACATGAATGCGCATGTGTGTGTAGATACCTGGGTGTGAAAACTTTAATGTGGAATTTACTGTTACACATTGGCTATCAAATGTAAATAAATATTACAACTCAGATTTAGATCCAATGGCTTGGGAAACTACTTGGTAAAATAACTGGATCTTCTGATTTGATTCTGGATATTAGAGTGACTACCTTTTATTTACTGTAAGAAACTGAGGGATTATTTTTTAACACTACTCGTGCAGTAGTTACTGCTGTTGGCAACAAAACAAAGGGGCTTCTATATTGTTGCCTAACTCGCTAGAAATAGCACCTAAATTTTCCTCGTATTTCTCTCTACTGTCTTGACAAAAGGAAAGGTATATTGGATAGTGTATTCCTAAATGCCCATAAGGAGACAGGGAGAGGATCCTGATTAAAGCACCTTTTCTCATAGGGCCAATTGATCAGTTCTGACCTGGTGCCAAGCAACAACAACAAAGGTTTTCTTTCTAAGTGCAAAAGCAGACTAATATGAAGAACGTTTAAAATGTGTGCTGTTGTATAGTTGTTGGTGGTGTGGTGGCAGTGACAGAGGAGGTGGCAGCAACAATGATGAGGACAATGATAAGGATAGTTGCAAGCTAAGGAAACTTTAACTGTATTAAAATATGGTTCCCTTGATAACTACTCCAGTGAACATCATCCTTCCATAAAAGCTATTTACAGTTGCTGACTAAGCTAACAAGAGTTAAGCATCTTCATCACAGACACAGTTCAATGTTTGTTATGAGAAAAAACAACCTAGCCTTTCCTTGATGAATGCCTTCCTATTGCAATGGTTGTCAGGGAACTCATAAAGAAAAACAACCACCTGGTCTTAACTCAAAATAAATTGAGAAATTCAGATTCTAATGGTCCCCAGAAACACAAGTTGTCCCTTCTTGCTAATCAACCTCCAAGTGTTCTGTAGCTCCTTCTTTCCTCATAAACACATAAGCACCCTCTTATCACATGTCACATTTACCCTCTATCTTAGACCATCACATTCCATTCTTGATATAAAGGTTAATTCATACAACAGCAAACTAACAAAAAAATTAAACTGAAAAAATAAGCAGCAAAAAAATAGCTGCCATTACTCATCATTGTTATCATCATTGTTTAATGTCCACTTTCCATGCTAGCATGGGTTGGACGATTTGACTGAGGACTGATGAACCAGATGGCTACACCAGGCTCCAATCTGATTTGGCAGAGTTTCTACAGCTGGATGCCCTTCCTAACGCCAACCACTCCGAGAATGTAGTGGGTGCTTTTATGTGTCACCGGCACAAAGGCCAGTCAGGCGGTACCGGCAACGGCCACACTCAAAATGGTGTATTTTAAATGCCACCTGCACAGGAGCCAGTCCAGCGGCACTGGCAACAACCTTGCTCGAATGTCTTTTCATGTGCATCTCATCTAATCTAAACTGATTCGCTCCCTAATTAGTTGCGCTATGACCCTCTCTGTGACTTTCATTACCTGATCTAACAACTTGATACCTCTGTAATTATTTGTATTTAAAGCGTCACCTTTACTTTTGTAGCAGTTGACTATGGTGCTGCTACACCAGTCTTTAGGTATGACTCCTTCGTGTATCACCTGGTTAATAATACGGGTGACTAGACTATACCCGACACTGCCAGATATTTTGAGCATCTCTGCAGTGATTCCTGATGGGCCAGGGGCTTTCCCTGTCTTCATACTCTTAATTGCTTTATCTACCATGGTACTGTCAACTCGGATAGCTGGTCCCTCTGTTGGGTCAACATTCGGCAGACTCTCTTTCTCCCATTCTCAAAATGAAGATTAAACCAACTAGTTTCATTGTTAATTAGTAAATCATCAAGATTTGCTCAACCATCTCACCAAACTGCCAATGATAGTAACTGAAGGACACTTATTAAAATATGAACAAGTATGTATCTAAGAGTAAACTCATTTGGATGATATAATATTCATAAAATATAACCCATACATGGGTATATTTATGCAGGGAAGCAACTTATTTATTTTATATTTAATTTTTTTTTCGTTTTAATTTTTGATTTCATAAAATTTTAGTCCTTCCTAATTTGTTTTAAATGAGATTTAGCATCAGTTAACAGAATTACTTTAATTGATCAAATTAAAAGCCAGCAACCTAAAAGCCACTAAATGAGGACAACTACAGTGCAATATCTACAATCAGAAATGGGAATAAATAATCTAGAAGTTGAAGAAGAACTAAATAAATTGATTTGTAACTTGAAAGGAAGTATGTTTCAGTGTCAAATGTAAATCAGAAGAATTATCTAAAGATCCAGATTCAGAGATTCCAAAACAAAAGATGTGTGGTTGTCCTGATGAAAATCCAGCCACAACATTAAATTTTCGAAAATACATAGTAAGACATAGTGTTAATAACAAGAAGGGAAATCAACAAAGTCACTCAGGCACCTTGGGCAAATATTTTCTATGATAGCCTTGGGCCAAAAAAGCCTTGTGAGTGGATTTGGTAGACAGAAAGAAACCTATCATATATACATATCATCATCATCATCATTGTTGTTTAATGTCTGCTTTCCATGCTGACATGGATTGGATGGTTTGACTGAGGCCTGGCAAGCAGGGAAGCTGCACCATGTTTGACCACTGGTGTTGGTGTGTTTGTCTTTGCAACCTAGCAGTTTGGCAAAAGAGACTGATTGAATAAGCACCAGGCTTAACAAAAAATAAAAACTAAGTACTGGGGTCGATTCATTCAATTGAAAACTTGGTTTTGCAGTGGCCCCTCACTGGGCATCTGTTGTCCCTGCATGAACTTCCTGCCTCCACTCACGGTTTAAGGGTGCTAACTAGAATGCTCTTAGTATTGGGGGCACAGCTAAAAGAGACCCTAAGGTAGTGCCTGTTGAAAATGCATCAGTATCTATGTGAACTAGTGAAATGTTTACCTATTTACTTAAGAAATATCCTACCTACAGAGGTTTTTACATTAAGAGAGGAGGTAAGGAGCAAACCAAATGATATTTCTGTGGTGCTTCCTTCTATGAATGTTGGGGCCCAGCATGTAGGAGATTTGGTTCCTAAATCTGCTAGCAGCTAGGGCCTTGTTATAGTAGGGGGCTGCTGCATCAAAAATCTCTTGGCTGGAGGAAAGGTTCATGATCCTCTTACTAATTCCCTTCACCAAGTTTTTGAGCATGATAGGCGGGTGACAGGAGGCTGTGTTGATGTATGTTAGCCTCTCATTTGGCTTGCAGTAGGGCCTGTATGTACCAGAGCCCAAGTCGAGTGAGACATCTAAGAAATCCATGGTGGTGAGGTTGGTCTTGATGGTGACTTTTAATCCCATGGAGGCAAGTGTGTTAATTAGATCTTTCCTAAGCATGTCTAGGGTGCTCCTCTAGAGATGGCCAGGGCATCATCTCTGTAGAGACCAAAGAACACAGAGGGGAACTTTTTCTAAAGGGTATCAAGGATTTATAACCCAATGTGGTCTCAAACATCAGTGTTGTCGTAGTCTCCCATCGCTATATCAAAGGAGCCCATAGGGTCAGATTGTCTGACCCAGGTTAGACCTTTATTGAATAGCACTGTTTTCCTGGCATGCATAATGGTAACAGGACTCTGCATCATACCATACAAGCAGCAGGAAAACCGAATCATAGCTTTCAGACAATTTCTGTGACCACATTACTCCCTCCTAACATCTAGCCACCTAACCCCCCCAGACTTCAACCCCCTTGATTATTATGCATGGGGCACAGTTGAGCAAGAGACCAACAAAACTCCTTGTTATACCAAAGATGAACTGAAGGCAAGGATTATGGTAGCATTCACCAACTTAAACAAGGAGACTGATTGCAGGAGATTCTGAAGTCATCTGGAGGCCGAGGTTGAAGCCAATGGTGATTTTATTGAATAAATTTACTCTTTAGTATATCAAAATATTTTATGTAATTTTGGTGAATATATCTGTTAAAATGAGATGTTAGTGTTATTTTCATTTTTGTGTAATTTAGATGACACTTTATTCACTGCACCCTGTAGAATTAGAATTAGAATTACAATCCTGATATTATTTCCATTTCTACTCTATACTATTTTGAAGTTTGTTTTCTTTCTTAATTACCACACACCAAAGTGAATTTATCTGGATATATTGTATGCAAAATTTCTGTATGTTGCATTTGATCAATTTTATTTTTTAATTTGGTTCTTTACTTTGTTCTTAAGCCAAATTGATTTATCATAACTTCACACAGTTGTTCATCTGTTCTGTTAACTACTATTAATTTGTTCTGTTAATGGTTTTTTAGTTCACAGCTAATTATATAAATTCTATGGGAATAAATATTATAACAACTATTTTTTTCATTCTGCTTCAATGGATCTATTTTTCTCTGAACATTATGTTGTTTTCAAACCTCAAGCAAAACCATCACTTAGTGTTGCTAGAGCAGTAATTTCTGCAACTTTTCTCACAAAATGGTATCCTACATCAGGAGCCATCTTAAAATTGATTACTTTGACCCTACTTTTTCACACAAAGGGTAACAATATTGCAGTCTCTCATGTCCTGTGATACTGCTCTTTCTTTTTCAAACTAGAACTGAGACAACAGGATACTCTTTGAACACTTGATAGCCACTGATGAAACACTATCTAATCCCATTGCCTTCTAAGTGGCAAAATTGTCAGTTGCTTTATCCAGTTATTCAACAGTCAGTAGTGTATCTAGTTTCTCCACCAATGGCAGACATTCCATGGTGTCTAGCTTACTGTCTGAGATGTTGTTTTCATCAGTGTTATTTCATCATCGTTATTTTAATGACCACTTTTCCTTGCCCACTTAGTTCAGACAGAATTTACTGAAGAAGATATTCTACAGCTGGATGCTCTTTCAGTTGTCAGCCTTCACATGTTTCCAAAGCATGATCAAGTTAGGAAAATTTGAGCAGACTTAACTAAATTATGTTAATGATAATCTTGATTGAGAAAGGAATGGTAAAGTTGAGTGATCAACTGAAGTCATGTTTTGTTAAAGAAGTTGAACAGATCTAAAGAAGCAACTCTTCTCTTAAAACCTGAATAAGAAGATTTCAAAAATTGAGAAGGTAAGTGAACCCCAAACAAGAATGGCTCTTCAGGAAAATTGTTGTCAAATACCTTTATTGAAACTAGTTAGAAAGAGATGAAGGAGGTGATTGCTGTGTTGGCTGGAACTGTCAGAGAGAACAGAGGAGTTACAAAAGGGAAATGACACTGTATTACACAGTATTTTATACATAAAGATCAAGTATCTCTATTCACATGATTGAATTTTGGGATCAATCAGACATTCTGGATACATCCAAACTGCTTGTTCAGAAAAATGTCTCTGAACTTGTTCTAGTCTATTTACATTGTGAATATAAAATGGGTTCCAAATTTCAGTAGGATATTTTAACCCCATGACAGCAGTTTTTTTTTTTTATCAAGCAACTAGGTTGCATTGATGGTAATCATCTCGGCTGAGATCAGCAATTAGTGCACAACTATTGTTCAGCATATATTTACATCAACCACTTTAACCAGTTTATGGTGGTGATTCATACAGTTGCCTGTGTGCAGCAATGGTAATTGCACCAACTGCGGTCAGCACTCAGTGTAAGATAAAGTTCGGCGTATATTTATGTCAACCGTTTTAGAGCAAATATATCTCTGTGTAGGATGCTCATAAGTTATTACTCCTGAATAAGATCACTTGACAACACAAGTCAGATCAACTTCATGTATTTACAATCGTGTGAATTTAAAAATTGATTTTAGTGTGATAGAGTTCAAAACAGTGGTATATCACATTGTGAACAATGGTATCTAGTTTCCTTGCATTTCCCTTTTGCTTTACATATTGTGCATTTCTGTGTAGCATTTGTCTTCTTGGTGTGTGTGGGTGGGGGTGGGGGGGAACAGTCGTGGAAAATGTCCACGTCCTTTCACCATGTGGTGAGGAAAGAGTCCAGCATGGAGACAAAATTAATGCAGATATGATGGGAATAAGATCTAATTTTGGAATACATGGAGAGTAATGGAAGGAACACTTTCATAGCGGGTTTCTATTTTGGACTGAAGTGATTAAAAAAGTTCTTTAACACCCCAACCCCACCAGACCTATGATTAAGGTAATTCCAAACATGACCATCTATTTTTTTTTTGTATTCTGGGACAACATATTCAAGTGTCCCTTTTTCAGTATGGAGGGGTGAGATTTAAGGGAGATTTGGCTGTATTTCTACATCTAGGTTGAAGGGATTCTGGCAAATTAGCAGACAGAAATCCCAGTTGCACTCTGGGAGGTGATAGAGCTTGCAGTAAGTTTGTTAGTCAAGGAAGATAGCTTGAAGACACTCTTTGCCTTCCTGACAGTTGTCTTGCAAGCATTGCAATGGTGGGTAAATACTTTTCACTTATAGATATATATTGGGTTATTTCTACTAGGTTATGAGAACATAGCAACTGTGAGTGAACGATTCGTCAGTAGGGAGTGTAAAGGATATGGATGGAATATTTAAGAATCAGTAATCTGTCTAGCTGAGCAGGATGAATGAAGTATGGGAGTACATTTGCTGCTAAAGGTAGACAGCTTGGAACTGATTGATCTTTGACTCGTTAGCTGATTTGAATAACCAGAAATCTCGAGTCACACAAATGTGTATGCCAAGGTTCCTAAACTTCCCTTAAAGCAGATGCCATACTGTCACATTCTCTACTATTCGGTCATATCAAAATTAAGGAATAACTGGATGGGTGGAAGTGACATGACGTCGATAGACTCGACCTCATATCAGAATTCGATAAAGAGAGGTAGTGAGAACTGAGTAATTCGGCCAATCCCTCGTGAACAGGCGTGGCCACGATACTGACTTTAATTGGTCAGTTGAATCAATGGTAACAAATGTGTAATGATATAAAAAGTAAAGAAATAAAGAAATATATTACCGCTTATTTAGACTTTATAATACATATCTTAAAATTTATTTAAATAGACTTTAGTATTTTGTTTTCTTCAGTGTTTTATAATATCTTATATGAGTCTATTTCTTTCGTAGCGTGACAACTTCCGCTTGAGAACTAAAGGTTGTTAGGCTTCTATTTTTTATGTGCGCTACTATTACGCATGTTCACACATTAGTAGGAGGTTACGAACTCTGGGTGCATAGTAAAACAAGATATTAAGAAGTCATTGTAGATATATTCAATCTAGAGAAACACTACATGTGTTTGATCAAATAACTATGAAACTATTATTAACGCTGATGCCACGGAAATAATCTGCTACTATTAAATAATGGTTATATTGAAAACAGCGAATCGCTCTAGAAAAAAACGATAATTGTGAGCTGATATCAAATACAACAGACGTATCAGCTAATCAGATATATAAATACATACCATTTGTTATAATAAAATTTCCATGGATCAGTATTATGTTGGGAAAACTATCGATAATTATTCTCTTGCTTTGCTTATGTATTCTGGTGAAAGGTCGCTTGTACCTCTTCCAGAAGGACTGGGGTCGCCACGATGTCAAGTACGGCCACTTCTCCGAGAAGGAGCGTCTAAACATGCTTCAAAAGGTCCGGGAGATGTTCAACTTCGGTTATGACAACTACATGAAATATGCATTTCCTAAAGACGAACTAAATCCTCACAGCTGTCATGGTCGTGGCCCTGATTATGACAACCCGTAAGTTTACACCGCTCTGGTTTTTATCGTCTACATTATTTGCTGCCTTCCTCCACATTTTCATTATTTAAAGTAAGCTTACGTGTGATCGAAGCAGGGGATTTATATTTCGATTTTTATTCAATAATACATTGTTGCTGTTTATTTGATCACCTTTTAAATTACGAAAACGTTTTGATTTAATTTAACATCCTAAGAAGCGATCCTTTTCAGCCTTTTTCAAAATTATTGCTTACGTACAAGAAGCTCTAATTAATGTTGATCTTTAAATAATGGTTCGACAATATGTATGTTGATACCAGAGTTGTGATTTGTAAAGTCAGAGTAAACTCGTCAGGTATATTTATATATCTCGTTTGATTAACACTAAAATTCTGTATCAACTTGAAGATAATGATAAAAGTATTCCACCGATAGCAAACTAATATTACAGAAATGTTGTCCGAAATTAAATATGACTTTTTGTGTAGCTTTGAAAAAGTCATTTTTGCACCTGATAGAATTGTATATTTCCCCAATAAAGCACTTTATTAGTCAGGTGAGCCTTCTTATTTCCCGTCCTTATTACAAAGTAACCATTGGGTGGCGTGCAAATTCTGTTCCACTAAAGCCGAGTTAAGAACGGCGATTTATTGTTTGATATGAATTACTCAAAAGTTTAAGATACGCCAAAGAACGTGAATTATTTATTACGAATTGAAAGTGGTGTGTTTATATTATTGTTTAACTCCATGTCAGCCTTGATCGAGCAGACCTTTGATCAAAGGCGTTCCAGCTGCGACTATGTCATTTACTTTGCAGACAGTGTATCTGGGACTGCCTAAGACGATAGTGGGGTGGCTTCATTGAAATATAGCTGTTATTTTTAGCTGGTCAAGTGACCACATTGATAGCTCCCTTGTTAACTCGGCGATGTTTAAGTTCTTTAACCCCAGATCGAGCAGCCATATAATCAAAGACGGTCCAACTTTGACCATCCCATTTTTTTGTGTGTATCAAAGGCTACATTGTCCAATGTATTCTAAGATGGAGGAATGTGATTTGAGGGTGATTTGTTCGCTGTTTCAAACAGGTCGAGTAACCGCGTTGAGACATCCCCGTTGGCTCGTTGAGTAAGCAATCGTTCGCTAACAATATTTAGGTTGTTTTTTAGTACCAGGTCTGCTCTCTTTAAGTTTGTTGAAAGAGAGCAAACTTATTGTAAAAGAACTCCCTATTAATCACCAACTCATCTTTTTGTATATCCAGGACTATATTACCCAGTGTGCCACCCTGAAAAATAGAAGAGGGTGTGATATTAGGGAACTTGGCTGCTATTTCTAAAGGCCAAGAGACCACATGAAAACACTTTGAAAGGCGATTAATTTTGTCGGTCAGATACTATATAGACTACTATAGAAAGGGTCGACCCTACTCCTTTTTGGGGATACTAGATTCAAGGCTACATGTCCCTTTTGAATATGAAAAATAAATGGAATTAATAGTTAATTTTTATATAGAAAAACCGATGAAAGAAGAATGATGTTTTATCGAATGACAGGTCTGGTAGGGTCTGAAATCGTGAGCTACGTGTCACGTTCGATCATATTGTGTTGATAGCCGATAGTGCTGTCTTTGATTAAATAGGTACAAAATATGGGAGAATGGAATGTAATGTTTGTAACTTTTCAAAAGTGTCCTCTAGGAGCTTATGGCATTTTGTAACTGTTAATATTTTCATTACATAATCGAATATCATGTCATTTGGGTGATTTAATTTAAGCTTCTGTACTGTTAAACTGTCCCTCTATTGCTGGTAACTTTTCCAGAATCAGTATTAGTTTCTAATAGCCAAATAAAGGAATCACATGAAACTAGGTGTTTCTTCACTAAACATTTTATGAATATTGTCAAACTGCTCATAATCTGGTTACCTGATATCTTTTTGGTACTAAATCTTCAAATCAAATCCTGTTTAATATTCAATAAAGGTATCATATATTTCTAGCCTTAATTCTTTAGTACACCATACTAAGCTTGGACATTATCATTTATAGAGATATTGTTATAAGAAAACTGTTGATCTTAGCTTAACAATTCTTCACTTCTCTGGGATAAATAAACTACCACCAATAATAACCTGAGATAAAATGACTAAAAATTAAATCCATCAGTTACGACGACAAGGGTTTCGGTAGATCTGATCAACAGAAAAACCTGTTTGTGAAATTAACATACTGAGCACTCCATAGACATGTGTACTCTTAACATAGTTTTCATGGAGATTCAACATGACACAGACTGGGACAAAGCTGCTCTTTGAAATGCAGGTACTACCAATTTTGGCTAGATGAGTGAACAGCAGCAACATGAAATAAAGTGTCTTGCTCAGGGACACATCACACTGCTAGGAATCGAATTTGGGACCTTATGATTGCAAAACAAATACCTTAATCACTAACCCATGCACCTTCACACCAAATGACTAAAATTAGGTTATATGTGGCACATTGAGCATGTAGGTCACCATACTGAACATTTGATTGAAATGTCTTTTTCTCTGGACTTGCTGGATCATCATCATTTAACATTCACTTTCCATGCTGGCATGGGTTGGACAGTTTGATAGGAGCTGGTCAGATGGAGAGCTGCCCCAAACTCCATGTCTTTTTTGGCATGGTTTCTATGGTTGGATGCCCTTCCTGACACACCAGCCACTTTACAGAGTGATTGGGTGCTTTTATGCAGCACCTGCACAAGTGCTTTTACGTGGTACCAGCATCCATGAGCTCACACGATTAGGAATGCTCAGCTGAACAGGAATGCAGGGGACATACCTGAATGCAAGGACAATCATGCATTTACTTAATTTGACATGTCTTCTCAAGCACAGCAAACTGCCAGGAGTGGGGAGAAAGCTTGATACCACAAATGTCTCTTGAAGTCATTATAATTTCTTACTGAGAAATCCTAATTCATCATCATTTCATGTCCTCTTTCCATACTGGAAGGTTTGATGAGATTCAGTGGTTTGGAGGACCACATCATGTTCCACTGTCTCAGTTTAAGTATGGTTTCAATAGCTGCATGTCCTTCCTATTGCCAACCTTTTTACCGAGTGTAGTAGCTGCTTTTTTCATGGCACTTATAACTTGGCAACACTAAAGTGCTCCCTTGACTTAGAGAATAGGAGAGAGGGAGATGGCTTTATATGAGATGTTGACTGGTTAAAGTATGATGGATGGGATAGGAATAGGCTTCTTGTTGTAGAGAAGAGTCAAAGCTACCCCACAATATATATATATATACACAGGGTGCGGTGAATAAATTGTCGCCTAAATTACACAAAAATGAAAATAACACTGACATCTTATTTTAACAGATCTATTTTAACAGATCCTTACATTCAGTTCATCTTTGGTATTACAGGGAGTTTTGTTGGTCTCTCACTTAACTGCACCCCACACATAATAACCAAGGGGTTGCAGTTTGGAGAGTTAGGTGGCCAGATGTTGGGAGTGATGTGACCGCAGAAATTGTCTGACAGCCATGACTGGGTTTTCCTGCTTGTGTGGCATGGTGCAGAGTCCTGTTGCCAGACATAGGGTCTTTCAGAAGCCACCCTCTAGATCCAGGGCAGCACTACTTCTTCCAGGCACTTGATGTAAGTGTTGAGCCTGAGGCTGTGTGGGAAGATGAATGGAGGCATATCATCACCATCACTTGTGATCACTCCAAACACCATGATATCGACTGGATGTTTGATTTTTATCACTCTCAGTGCATGTTTTGGGGACACAGCAAGCCAATGGTTGTTCTTTATGTTCACCATCTAACCCTGCCAGAAATTTTTCTCGCCTGAGAAAAACCAAAGCATGTTCAGTTGGAGGGGATGCTTGAGTTTGTTCAAAAGCTTTGTAGCGTGATCTTTGCTCTTGTCCTTGATGGCTTGGGATAAAAATTGGCTCTTTCTCATCTTGTGTGAGGAATGCCGAATGTCTTCTTGCACTACCTGTCTGATAAGAAACTCAGACACTCCCATTTCCCTGGCAATGGACCTGATTGACTTGGAGGGATTGTTGTCAATCATGGCCTGGATCTGAGCTCTTTTCTTATCAGAATAATCAAAATAAGTTTTCCAAGTTGCCGTACCTTCATATTCACCATATTAGACTCATCTAACTCTTTCCAATTCCTCTACACTGTCCTCAGATTGACACCCAAACACTCTGAAATATTTGTATTGGAGCTTCCAGCGTGAATGCCAAGCAGTACAGCATGTCATTTCCAAATTTCTGGCAGAGTGAATTGCGTCATAGTGCTGTTTTTCTCAGATGGTGCCCAACTGACCCTACTATACTGTGTAGTTGACAAAATCAAAAACAAACAATGTGCATGCACAAAATAAAAAATAAAAATTGTGACAATTTATCTATCGCATCCTGTATGTATATATATATATATATCTATATTCACCATGTTGGACCACTGAATCAACTTGTTGTTTTCATTCTCTCTCTATTTATTTCCTCCTATTCCTTTCTGTCGAAGAGCGTAGGCTTGAAACATAAAAGACTTTTCCTACATCTGTCTTTGTTTTTCTATAAATTTGAGTTATGTCTATCTATCTGTCTGTCTGTCTATCTGTCTATGGGTGAGTGGGGTTGGATGGAGTAGTGGCAGAAAGAGAGATAAAGAGGCAACAGAGCATACCCTCAAGGTAACATGTCCAAAAAAGTGAAGAGGAGAAAGCACAGAAGTGTGGAGATATAAGGATTAGTAAGAGTGGGTATATGGAGGAAAAGTGGGTGAAATGATAGAAATTGGGGTAGAGGTGGTCAAAGGTAGATAGGAGTGAATGGTTAACGAGGATGTGGGTGATCAACAGTAAATATGAGTTAATGGTAAGAATGAGGAATGTCAAAAAGAAAAAACAAAAATAGGAACTGGCTCAGAAGATAGGATAATGACTGGCAGTACAGAAAGAGTGATGATATATGTAGTGATCCTAATTAAGGCATTTTAATTCATTAGAGAATATTTTATAATCCCTGATTTCTTGTACTAAAAGTTAAAAATAGAAATTGCAAATATTTCTATCTTGTGGGCAGATCTATTATTCCCTGCTCAAAGAATTCCTGTCTTTATTAGCGAAAAACTTTCCAGGTGAATTTTTACATCCACTTCAGAGTTGAAGGTCTGTTAATTCAATGAATTTTGAAGAGATTGAAACTAGTGGAAATTTGAAGGTACAAGGTTGGGCAAGTATGGCGGTGCAGTGAAACTCCCCAGTTAAGCCCCAATAACTTCTGCCGCATCTGCAAAGAAGTGTGCAGTCTGACATTGTCATGATGAAAGACAATACTCTTATGATTAGCAAGTGCTGGACATTTCTGGTGGATCACTGCTTTTAATTTGTCCAGCTGGTCACAGTATGCATTTGAATTGATAGACCTGTTGTGGGAAGAAGCTCATAAAAGGCAACACCCTTCTAATCTTGCCAAATTGAAAGCATAATCTTCTTTGGGTGAAGTCCTGCTTTGGAGGTTGTCTGTGGTGATTCATTACACTTCATGTTGTTATAAATGTTCCATTTTTCATCTTCTGTAACCATTCTCTTAAAAGAAAAATGGGATTGTTTTCGTCACGTTTCTGAAACAAATCACAGATGGAAATTTGTTGGACAAGGTGAACCACACTCAACTGATGTGGGACCCAAACATCAAGCCTACTGATGTAACCAAGTTGATGCAAATGGTTTTCAACACTCAATCTGAATATCTGGGGAATATTTACAATCATTTTTATTGTATAATGGGACTTGGTGTCACTGTTAATTTCATTTGGCTGGCTAGAGTGAGGTGTATCTTGCATTGGAAAATTTCTCATCAAAATCTTAAAAACCACCTGACACATTCCATAACAGCATCCTCTCTGTACATAGCACATATCTTCTTACAGGCTTCCGCTGCTTTCTTGCCTTTTTTAAAATAGAAAAGTATGAGGTGTCAATAATGTTCGTTTCTGTTCTCCATTTTTAGAATGATCCTAAGCTCACAAAATACAACCTGTCTCATTGTAAGTTTGCATTGAACTACATTGAAGTGTCCAGTATCTAACCAGTGCACATGTGCAAGAGACAAATTGAAGTATACTTATTAGATTGCTTGAAATTTAGCATCAATAAAAACTAGGCTTGTTGGCTCACCCAATATTTAAATGAAAGTTTAAAAAGAAAGCAAAGCATTTTCTTATATAAATGAATTCACTCATGAATGTTAAGAAACTATAAAATTAACAAAGAAACATTGGTTAATTTAGTGTACTGGTTTATTAATACAAAGCTAAATGTTCAGGATCAAAATCTCATTTGTCTATCTTGTTGACATTAATTATTTCATCTTTGTTTTGCTTCACTTCACAGAATAATTTGACAAATAGAACAAAAACAAAAACAAAAAAAAGCGCTATATTATCTTGAATGAAAGTATTGAAATATTTTTCAATCCTGTTCCACTTACAGTGGTAACAGAAACACTAAAAAAGAAAACAATTTTTCCCATTGGGAAAAAAAAAATAAAGGGGACTTAATTTGTTTTTTGTATATAGGTATTTATAAGCGTTAACTGTTGAGTACTGTTTTGTACAGTCTGCTGCATTTAAGTTAGACTTTCTTCATCCTGATTTCAAATGCTACCAGGGTTAATTTCTGTTGAACTTGATGAAGGCTCAATAAAATTAGTACCTGATGTTTATTGGAGTTGATCCTCTGCATTTTTCATTTGGTGTCAAACCTAACAAACCTGTAGAGATAGCTAAAACAGTAGAATGCTGGCTTTTATGATTTATTACATCTAGTTTGAGATTACACAGTTTTGTGTTCAAATCAAATCTAGTTAGGAGTCTAAGTAGTGAGATCAATTATATTAATTATATTTCTTTCTCAGTTTGAAGTCTCTGTTACTGCTGCTTAAGGGATACCGTCAACAACAAGCTATTCTCTTCTGTTGTAATTTTGGTTTCAAATTTTGGTACAAGTCCAGCTATTCTGGAGGAGGGGGTAAGTCAATTACATCAATCCCAGTGCTCAACTGGTACTTATTTTAACAACCCTCAAAGGATGAAAGCTAAAGCCAACCTTGGCGGAATTTGAACGTAGAATGTAAAGATGGATGAAATGTCATTAAGCATTTTGCCGGTGTGCTAATGATTCTGCCTGCTTGCTGCCTTCCTTTCCATCGAAATTTTGAAATTTCTTAGCTTTTTAGAAAATATCATGTTACTGTAGATGTTGGTCCTTCAGAGGTCAAAAATATAAGTACTAGCCAAGAACTGAGTATAGTTGACGTTACTTATGCCTATTTAAGAAATTCTTTTAATCTTGTGCCTGTTTAGGAAAACCTTTTTTAGTCTTTTTCATCTTGTGCTTGTTTAAGAAATTCTTTTTCAGTCTTTTTCGTCTTGTGCCTATTTAAGAAATCCTTTTTTTTTTTTTTTTTTGCTGATGATATTTGACTTTATTAAAGCTTTGGACTACATGAATTACAGAATTTAGTTTTAATTTTCTACAGTTGCAGAATTAGATCAAGTCTGGGTTTGATTTAAGAATTAATCAAGCACTATGCTAAATATATGGCAATATTTACTTTTATCATTATATCTTACTATTTTTCCTTTGCGTTTGTTGTTTTCATGTTGATATAATAAGTACCAATAACATACTGGTACTCTCTTCTGACTGTGCCCTAGGCGGAGGCTCGTGAGAGGAACTTGCCAAATACCAGGAGCTGGTAGAGCAGAAACCAGGGCTGGAAGGCATTTTGAGAGGCAATTGAAATGGGCTACCAGGGTTTTGTGGAGCATTCTTTCTACAAACTCTGACTGGGCTTGGGTTCACAGGTGCAGCAAAGGGAAGGACCATAAATTCCATTACTGAAGCTACAGAAAAGGCCATTGGGTGGTTTGCTGCTACTGGAATGCAAGCCGGAACTCGGTCAGTCATGGCTGGGTCAACTGGGCAAAGAGGTCTGATGTTGAAAGACCCAGAATTCTTTGAAACCCCAGAAACCTCACTTATGATGCATCCTAGAGCATCCATGACATGTATCTTGGAACTAAACTTCTCTTCCAAAATTTAATGTCTTGTTAAAACAATATCATTAATGAAGGTTCACAACGAGTATAGTGAAGAATTCAGGGTATAAGTAGGGGTTCATCAATGATCAGTCCTCAGCCCCCTCTTTTTCATCATAGTCCTCCAGGCAGTAACAAAGGAATTCAAGATAGGTTGCCCCTGGGAGCTCCTCTATGCTGATGACCTTGTTTTTATGGCTGAATCACTACCAGAACTAGAGAAGTTTCAGGTGTGGAAGCAAGGTCTAGAATTGAAGGGCCTTAGTGTTAACCTAGCAAAAACCATTCAAATTCTGCTGGGATTGACTTTATCAATGAAATAAGTACCAAAAAGTAAAGTTGATTTAGGCAACTATAGTCTCCTTCAAAATGTGTAGCCTTGTGCCTTTGTTAGAAATTAGTGCATCTATGATATTCTGGATTAGTTTCAATGTAGAAATCTCTAATGTAGGACAATTTTTATATTATTCAACGTAATTCTTTAATGTTTAAGGTTTGAAAACTGCTCATAGATATCGTTCTTATAACAGATGTTCATTTTGTTGATGGTTCTCATATCTAATGTTTCACTGTAGATTTTATCAACTGTACACTTGAATGTATGTATATAAGGCATGGCTGTGTAAAAAAGAAGTTTGCTTCCCCATTTTAGAGCTTCAAGTTCAGTCCTATCATGTAGTACCTTGGGCAAATGTCTTCTACTGTATCCTGGAACTGACAAAATCCCTGTGAGTGGATTTGGTGATCAAACTGAAAGAAGCCCATCCTATGTTTTATGCATATATATACCCAGAACCATGCTAATAGCTTAGGAGTGAAATTTAGGATTTCTCGGTTTTCTGTGAATCGATTTTGACAAAACTTTTCCCAGCTGGTTTGCGCACTATGGCAACACCATTGTTATGTTCTCATTATTCTGTATAACATACTTTCTTTTTTATTTCAGATTCTTCAGTTTTTGGGTGAACCATGCTAATAACTTTTGAATAAAAATAGCCCATCTAGACATTTTTTTTTCAGAAAATGAAGGGTAAAGATACATATTAAGCATATACTGAGTATATATTTAACAGAAAACCATAATAATAATATTATAACATTTATTGACACAATGAATTATTTAGCCATGAGTGCCATTTCGACAGATAACTTCAGAAACCCTATTAGTCATGGAATCTGTCAATTTCTTAATAGTGGCAGGTTGGACTGCCACTGCTGCAGATTTGATGATCACCCATAAGACATCTTTCGACGTAAATTGGCATCCATCGGCTTAAACATCTTATGGACCAAAGATTTTCAATAGGGTTGAGATCCGGAGATGATGGCAGCCACATCACCAACCCTTCACCTTGTATGCCATAAGACTCTTGGAGAAGTGACAACAGTATGTCACTTAGCCAGGGATCCAAGACCTCTTTCAGGAGATTGCAGTAGGCGGTTGCAGTCACTTTAACTCCTTCAGGCACCCTGACTGGGCCTGTAACTCTGTTCCCATGACCCCTTCACCCTGTTTTTGACATGGTAAACATTGGTGATGCTCATCTCCAAAATAGACCCAACCATTTACCCAACTGTCAGGCCTGTCAAGGGATGCTCTGGTTTCGTCAGTGAACAGGACAAGCTCATGTCTAATGTCATGTACTTTTGGGCCCATTGAAGCCTCAAAGTCCTGTGAGGAGGCAGTTTCAGGGGTACTCGCACGGAAGCCATGGTCACGAGGATGCGATTTCTGGTGGTTTTCGGTATATGAGGAAGTCTGGAGGCAGTGAGAAAGGCTTTGCTTGTTTGTCCAGGTTTCCCACATAATTTGCAGCCAATATTGGTCCCACAATCAGATCATTTCTTCCCTGGTGCTCATGTGACTGAATAATTCATTATATCAATAAATGTTAGAATATTATTATGGTTTTCTGTTAAGTATATACTCAATGTATGCTTAATATGTATCATTACTCTTCATTATCTGAAAAAAAAAAAAAAATGTGTAGATGGGCTATTTTCATTCAAAAGCTATTAGCATGGTTCACCCAAAAACTGAAGCATCTGAAATAAAAAAGAATAATGAAAACAACAATGGTGTTGCCAGTGTGCAAACCAGCTGGGAAAAGTTTTATCAACATCAATTCACAGAAAATATTCAAATGTTTGGCCTCACAAAAGCAATGACAAAAGACCGAGACCTCTGGAGGTATGCTGTGACTGAGAAGTGAGTCCACAGCTGTAACCTACACCAGTGTTGCATAACCAGCCACTCAAAGGTACCTTGGATCGTAGGGCGACATGCTGTGCTTGAGGAGACCTATTGAGTCAAGTACATCAACATCAGCAATATCAAAATCAAATCAAATGGAAATTGTAGTTGTGAGTCCCGTACCGGTAGCACATAAAAAGCACCATCCAAACGTGGCCGATGCTAGTGCCGCTTTGACTGGCTTCCATGCCTGTGGCTCATAAAAAGCACCATCCAATTGTGGTCGATGCCAGCTCCTCTGGCCCCTGTGCCAGTGGCATGTAAAAAACACCCACTACACTCTCAGAGTGGTTGGCGTTAGGAAGAGCATCCAGCTGTAGAAACACTGCCAGATCAGATTGGGGCCTGGTGCAGCCTCCTGGCTTCCCAGACCCCAGTCAAACCGTCCAACCCATGCCAGCATGGAAAACGGACGTTAAACGATGATGATGATGATATAGCCAAGGTCAGTTTGGGTGTGAAGTTGGGGTATTTCCAGAGAAGCACTCAACCTGAAAACTGGGTTATCAACACTGTTGGGATCCAAGCCAAAGCTGGAATACTTCTGGTGTAGAAAATCCAAGTTTCATGACAATTATTCCATCATATGGTTTAGAGAAGACTAAATAATCCAATGAAAGGAAGACAAAGAAAATTCTTTAACGCAACTCACAACTTTAATTATAAGTTGTGTCTTCTTCTTTTCATTGTGTATATATATATTTGCATAGTAGGGAGCATTATCAAACAGCTAGAAGAGCTGTGTGTACACACACACACACACACACACACACACACACATGCACACACACATTAGGATACTGCAACTAATTGACAATGTCTTTGGGTACTAGATAGAATGTTTTTCCAGTATTTCTTCCAATTCTCTGCATTCTGAGTTCATATCTATCCAGGGTCAACTTTGTGTTCTATTCTTTTAGGGTTGATAAAAAAAGCAAAAAAAAAAATATACCAGTCCAGGTTGGTGGCTTAGCAGAACTGTCAGAGCATCAGACTGGAACCCTTATGGCATCTGTTTGGGCTCATTGCTTTCTGACAGCAATGCATGCAATGATACTGGTGCCAAGTGACGTAGAGATTGAAAACTTGCGTGCATGGGCAACTGTGTGTTTTTCACAAGGCTAACAGTTGCCCATGTCTGTGTCCTGGTGAATTACTTTCCTAGATCAAAAATATATGATCAGTCATGACCAAAAGAGGGCTAATATTTGTGTGTGTGTGTGTGTGTTGATGGTGCACATGGCTGAAAGGTAAAGCCCTTCACTTTGCTATCATTAGGCCACCTTGTGTAAGTATCATTTATCACAGCCTCAGATTAACCAAAGTGAATGATGTTGGGTAGAAAAATTGGAATCATGTCTTGTGGGCAATATCTGTATTACAAAGTACCAGCCTTATCACATAGCATTTCAAGCTGATTCTGCATGAGAATTATGTTAAGGATATAACAGTACTGTGGAATACTCAGTTACTATGTTGCTATTCAGTGAGTTGACCTTTAAATTGATTGAACAACTGGAATACTCTTTACAAACAAGATGAGGACAAATATCCGTCGAATGTAAATAATGTACATAATTCCTCATCTCTTAAATATAGAACTGGAATACTCTTTGTTGAAACCACTGGCGGATTCATTTATTTACTTTCACTTTGTGTTTGTGTGGTTGAACAATTGCATGTGTGTGTGTCACTGAATTAATGTTTGTTTTTTAACACTTTTACCACACATTTAAATAAATGACATCATACTACTTACCAGCTGGACTTGAGTTTCTGGTCTTTAGTAAATGAATTAACAATGAGAGTTTGCTAATTTTTTAAATTTATTTTTTAAGCTAGATAAATACCAAAATGGAGTTCTAAAGTTTATGACCTGAAACTATACATGATTAAAGAGATGTTAAAAGACAAATGTTATTTCATCGTATACATCTTCAATCATTACCATTTTTACACCCCACTTTTCTTACCGGTATGTATGTGTTGGACCAGACATTTTGAGGCAGATTCCCCTTTAGTTGCCTCATATGACATCAGGGATGTAGTGAAGCTATTCTAAATACTGTTTTACCATAATTTCTAACATAGGCATAAAGCCACAAATTAATAAGGAAGGGATTAATTGATTAAATCACCCACAGTACTAGATTGGTAATTCATTTTATTGATAGTATGACTTGAACTCAACATGTAGAGCCAGAACTAATGATAAAAAAAAAATAAAGTTAGAATAAATAAAGCTACAATTTTTTGCCTTTTGTACAAGAACCATCCTTCATTGCTACCATAATCACTCTGTCCATGGAAACAACCAACTAATCGAATATTTTAGCTAGTCTTTTACTGAATGTAATGTAATTTGTCTCTAATCAATTGAACATCTGTTTCATTTGTGACACATTTCATAGGAAGGGAAGATATTGAGTAAGAGAGAAATGTACGCAAAGATAGATGTGATGATTGAACTGGAAATCAAATAATGATGATGATAATGGTTTCAAATTTTGGCACAGGGATAGCATTTTATAATGGGAGGTGGAAGTCGATTACATCAACCTCAGTATTTGATGAAAGGCCTAGTTGACCATGGCAGAATTTGAAATCAGAATGTAAAGACAAATGAAATGCCACTAAGCATGTTGTCTTGTGTGCTAACGATTCAGCCAGCTACTTAGCAGCACAGATAATATGGTTATATGGCAAGAAAGCAGAACTGTCACATCAGAGTTGAAAGCAATTAATGGGTTACAGGAGTCAAGAATTGGGGGGTGGGGGATGCCTACTCTAACTCTAAAGAAATATAAAGTGTAATATAATATGCTAAAATTTCCAGTTTCACAGATATTAATCTGACTGTTTTCTGCACAGAAAATAATCAGATCAGATTTAAAGGTTTTGATGAAAGATCTAGTGGAAGCAATTTAGTTTCTAAAAATAGTAAATTTTTAGATTTGCATTTATGATTTAACTATTCAGTTGATACAATATTTAAAGTAACAAAATAGTGAAGGTGAAGGCTTTTTACAATGTAAAAAGGATAAAGTTTAATAACTTTTATGTATTTCAGGTACAAAGGTCCATCATCAGAAGTAAACAGTTAAGAAATATTTGTCTACATGGTTGGTGATGAATGGACTAACATATCTTGACTGTTTACTTCTGTTGCTAGGCATTTGTGCCTGAAATATATAAAGGGAAAAGGTTATTGAACTTTTCCCTTTTTGCTTTGTAAGAAGATCTCTCTCTTTCTCTCTCTCTCTCTCTCTCTCTCTCTTCACTGTTTTGCTATTTTACTGCTTTATTGCAATGCTTCAAGCAAGCTACAATGGTCATTTGTTAAGTTAGGTGTTCAATCGTTTAGTTTTGACTTTGGTATACTTTAGAATTTTGAATTGGTTAACAAAGATGTTCCTGATTTTATTTTGTAATATTCTTATAGTTTATTTCTTTTATGCCTATTTATTTTGTAACCTCTTTTAATTTTGTAAGTTTTGTCTTATGCTTAACTATTTGTAATTTCATTAAAAAAGCTACAACAGTTGAACTCTAACCTTTAAACCAAACCTTTGACAGGTTCAGCTGCTAAAGAGTAGCTTGATAGTTCAGATTGTCCATCATCATCATCATCATCATCGTTTAACGTCCGCTTTCCATGCTAGCATGGGTTGGACGATTTGACTGAGGACTGGTGAAACCGGATGGCAACACCAGGCTCCAGTCTGATTTGGCAGAGTTTCTACAGCTGGATGCCCTTCCTAACGCCAACCACTCAGAGAGTGTAGTGGGTGCTTTTACGTGTCACCCGCACGAAAACGGCGACGCTCGAAATGGTGTCTTTTATGTGCCACCCGCA
>NC_068983.1:136950511-136959945 GCF_001194135.2 Octopus bimaculoides | reverse complement strand
ACTTGGCTTGCCGGGTCTTCTCACGCACAGCCCATTTCCAAAGGTCTCGGTCCGTAGTCATCGCCTCGGTGAGGCCCAATGTACGAAGGTCTTGCCTCACCACCTCAGCCCAGGTCTTCCTGGGCCTACCTCTTCCACGGGTTCCCTCAACTGTTCGGGTGTGGCACTTTTTCACGCAGCTATCCTCCTCCATTCTCACCACATGTCCATACCAGCGCAATCGTCTCTCTTGCACGCCACAACTGATGCTTCTAATGTTCAGCTTTTCTCTCAAGATACTTACACTCTGACGGGTATTCACATTGACATTACACATCCAACGGAGCATACTGGCTTCATTGTTGTATTCTATCAATCTGTGTATAAAGTATATGATTGCTTTAATTACAAATGGAGGAGTTAGAGTTGATGTTACCACAAATTGAGGAGTTGGTGTTAAACGTTTTATATTCCAGCTCCACAGCTTTGCAAGAATGTATACATGTGCTCTGACTTTGCTCTGTTTTCCTGGCATTGTACAGATGAAGCAAATCTTTCCTTACACTGGAGACATTTCTCTATCTCCATGATTTTCTTAAGAAAATTATTTTAAAGTAGTTTCTCAATGCCTTTCTCAGATCCATAGCAGAATCTCAGCATAAATGTAGCTTGCTTAGGAAATGAAATGCTCTGGCTGCTTACAGTGATAAACTGTGCCTCTCTATAATGCTTATTTATGGAAGAATGGATGATATTTAAACATCTAGGTTAGAGAACAAAGTTCACGGTTAGTGACAGAATATAGTTTGGCAGAATCATATTGGGAATGGATGATATGGGGTGACTAACAAAGTATTGTAGGTCTTTGGCGTTAAAAGCTTTTAGTGGAAGTAGATCAAAGAGGATGAAAGATGAATTAGCCGTTTTGAGCTTCACAGATGAAATGATAAAAGATGTTTGGATAGATATTTCTGGCTGAAATCAGCAGTGAAGAAAAGAAACTTAAATGATGATTATGTATATGTTTGAATGCATGCAGATACATAAGTATAGAAATATATATATATTATACATGGATATCTGCAGACATTACATATATGTGTGTGTGTGAAACTGACTTGAAAGTCAGTTGGTTGATCTTTAATGTTCAGAAGATGATCAAGAATTGACATTTCCCAGAAAACCTGGCATCTATTCACCAAAGCTATGTGAACTGAGATATTTTACAATGAAGTATCCTGCCTAGAAACTACAAAATATCTGCATCAGATGGCAACTTTTCAAACCACTAACCTCAACCAACCAAAGAAAGAAAAAAAGAAAGTGAAACTTTTTTTCCTGGTACCCCATTGCTTTAGAAAGCAGAAGGTAGAATAAGAGTTTGCATTCATCTAATTCTGCCTTCTTTATCATGGTATTGGAAAGTTTAAAATTGTCTTAATTTTATTAAACATGGAAAATTATCTATCACTTTTTGATCCTCCACATGTATCTGTTTGCCTGACAATTGTGCTACAGATTACACAAAAATGTGGGGATTTGTTCTGTTTCCTGTCTTCATCCACACATGTTTATATCCTGTATGAATGGATGTATAGACAATAACCATGCTGTTAACATATCTTATATAACATTAAGGATGGATACAAAAGGTTTTTCATATTTACAAGCAGTTTATGATAATTTTGCTGATGGTGATTTTGTTTAGTCTCAGCACAGGTTGAAAAAAAAAAATTCTCTTACGTGTAAGTTACGGCTTTCGTCTTTTCATTGAAAGGAGTTGCCCTATTCAGAACCCACTGTCATTTTGACTCTCTTCATTTTGCTTTTTTTTTTCAAATGGGCTTTCATTTTATCAAAATTTAGCCAAAAGAAGAGAGTCCATAACATTTTATTGAACCAG
Source organism: Octopus bimaculoides (assembly GCF_001194135.2). Lineage (NCBI taxonomy): Eukaryota > Metazoa > Mollusca > Cephalopoda > Octopoda > Octopodidae > Octopus > Octopus bimaculoides. The sequence continues at coordinate 136,958,063 of NC_068983.1, read as the reverse complement.
TACTTAAATATTTGATATGTTAGTACTGTCTGCTTTTAAAAATGTTTATCTCTGAAAATGTATAAAATTGTGTATTTCTTGCATAAAAGGTTGTGCTAATAGTAATTAGCTGCATAGTTGGAATGTTGATAGAGGTTGAAGTATAAGTAAGCGTTATAATGAAAAATGCTGTGTGTTGTTTAGCTCCTGGTTGAACCTTTATTCAGTAGATCTATGATCAAAAGCTTTCCAGCTATGATCTTCTAATCCTCATTGTACATCTTGGACTACATTACATGCTGTGACCCTCTTTTTATGTAGATTGGATTTGAGGGAGATTTGTCTGCTATTTCTTGGAGTCTGATTCCTCATTGCCTTGACAGAATAGTTAAAGTGTGCAAATCAGATACGAAAAACTGTTTTATGAAAGAGAACTAATAATATGAAAGAAACAGCATGGAATTGTTTAAATAAACTGACTTTCACCATCTTTAATGGGAAACAAAGTTCTAGTAGTCTTTTGTTGATTTTAATACAATAATATTGATGTTTTCTTTTCACTAATGTACATGGAAACACTTATTAGAGAATGGAGTAATCAAATATTTTACTTTACAATGTTATTGACTTATTTTATTACTCCACCACCACCACCATCAACAAGAACAATCACAATGTTAATTGTTCATTTCAATGAGCCTAGTGTATAAATGATACTAATTATATTGACCCTTAGAAGGATAATAGAAAAAAATCAGGTAATTTGTACAATGCATTTCTGTCCTACCACACTCATCCTAACTAAGGATGATGATAGTTTTAGAGCAGAACTATTATTAAGTATTTACAAGTTTTCTAGAAGCTTTTAGTTTTGATTTGTTGTTTTAAATTTTTCATTGGTGTGTGATTTTCTTTTTATTTGTTTATGATTACTTTTCAGTTCCAATATCAATATAAATGATGTCTTAGGAGATTATGCATTGACCCTTGTTGATGCTTTGGACACACTTGCAGTAAGTATCCTTATCATATGATCCTTATTTTGTAGAAGAACCGTAGAATTTAACTGAACTGTGTAACAGATAGAAAATTATATATATATGTTTCTTTATTTCTTAATTTGTGTGAAATATTTTTAGCACACACACACACACATGTATGCTTCATAACTTCAGCTGTTACATCCACTCTTTTCAATGTTTAACCCTGCATAAGGAACCATTATACCACCTTGCAGAACAGAACATGAAGCAAAATTCAATAAAAGACATTAGTTTATAATGCAACCATCCTACATAGAACTCCAATTTTCTTTTTACTCAAAATTGCTTCAAACAAGGTCTATCTATTTCCTTTGGACAAAGAGGTAGGGGAAAGGAGAAGTGACATTAATGTTATAAAGACTCTGTACGTACATGCATATCTAAGATAGCAAATAAGGGATGGCAATAAAATAATTAGTAAAATATTAAAATGAAATATAGTGAGCTAGTAATAAAAGAACTGCTGGCAGTAAAATATAGTAAAAGAGTTGAAGATAAAGGAGCAAATAAAATGAAATGAAATAAAAGGGTAATAAAAGAACTGATGAAAATATTAAAACAAAAGAAACTGCCAACATTAGGCAAGGTACTTGTTAACTCTAAATTTAAAGAGATCAGTCATGTTCTATGAAAAACGATGGGAGAGTTTATTCCACAATTCAGCCATTATGGTGGTGCTGGTGGGGGAAAGCTTTGTGCGTAGAATTTGCACAGGGATCAGGGCTAAATGGATGCCCAGAAGTAGACCAGCTTGGAGGAGAAGGGTCTGGAAGCTTAAAGATCCTGTAGTTGGACAGAGATTTAGAGACGTGTTACTCGAAGCCTTCGACAAAATAGAAGGGGATGTAGCATCACATAATGTGGAAGACAACTGGAGGTTTCTACAGACAACCTGCTGAGAGCCACTGATCAGATCTGTGGATGGTGCAAAGTCCCCTCTCGCCTCAAAGTAACATGGTGGTGGAACAATGTGGTTGACAGGGCTATTAGACAAAAGACACAGGCTTGGAAGAACAGTGGTAGCAGGGAATTGTATCAGACTGCCAGAAGGGAAGCTAGGCAACAGGTTTATTTAGCCAGAGGGGAAGCAGATAAGAAAAAATTTGCCAATGTTCTGCACTGTGAGTACCAAAGACTTGAGGTATTTCGTGTTGCAAGACAGTGTAGGAGAGAGAATAGTGATGTCGTGGGAGAGAAATGTGTTTGCATGGATGATGGCTCACTTGCACTAAACGAGGTTGCAAAGAGAGAGGTTTGGAGACACCACTATGAAAGGTTGCTTAATAAAGAGAATGAATAGGAGAAAGAAAGTCTGCTGAATGTTGACCCAACAGAGGGACCAGCTATCCAAATTGACAGTATCTGGGAAGATAAAGCAATCAAGAGTATGAAGACAGGGAAAGCCCCCGGCCCATCAGGAATCACTACAGAGATGCTCAAAATATCTGGCAGTGTCGGCTATAGCCTAGTCACCCGTATAGTTAACCAGATGATACACAAATGAGTCATACCCAATGATTGGTGTAGCAGCACCATAGTCAACTGCCACAAAGGTAAAGGTGACGCTTTAAATCCAAATAATTACAGAGGTATCAAGTTGTTAGATGAGGTAATGAAAGTCACAGAGAGGGTCAAAGCGCAACTAATTAGGGAGAGAGTCAGCTTAGATGAGATGCAGTTTGGATTCGTGCCAGGGAAAAGCACCACTGATGCTATATTTCTGGTAAGACAGCTGTGGAAGAAATACCTAGCAAACGATAAACCTCTGTACCTGGCTTTTGTTGACATGGAGAAAGCTTTTGACAGGGTCCCCCAATCCCTCATCTGGTGATCAATGAGGAAACTAGGGATAGGTGAATGGTTAGTGAGAGCTGTGCGAGCCATGTACAGGGACGCTGTCAGTAATGTGAGGGTTGGCAACAAGTACAGTGAAGAATTCTGGGTAGAGGTATGAGTCCACCAAGGTTCAATCCTCAGCCCCTTCCTATTTATCTTAGTCCTCCAGAATGAAGCTACTATTTTACTCACTGCTCTGGCCCAAAGATGAGTGAGCCCTATTTCAAATTAAGCTGTGAATTTAAGTGTCCTGGTGTTTGGCATTCTGAGAGGGGAGACTGTAAAGTGTAGTTTCATCAACAAATATGTCAACAAAGCTCTAGTAAATTTATCACCTAAATCATTGAGAAGCAGCAGTATGCATGTTTATGCATATTTCAGTTGGGTGTCTTTACCATTACTAATCACCAAGTTAAAAAGTAGAAGTCCAGTCAAGTAGATTGGAGCATTGTGTGTGTGTGTAACAAACATATATCTGATGGAAATGCAATATTAGCATTGTATGAAAGGTAGAGCACAGTTAGGTGATGTATGTAAGAAGGATGACTATACTAGTATACACATAAAGCAAATGTATTTACCAGTATAAACACTCTGGCATATCAGATCAAATGGATTGCTTCTGAAGCAGCTGAATCTAATGAAGGCATACTATCGCTTCCTTCAAGCAAAGAATCTAAGTTTTTTGAAATTCATTCAGATATCCAGCAATATAGTATTCTATTGCCAATGCACCTCATCTACATCATTCATCAATTAGACTGTCAGCATGTTCTGGCAGATTTCATGGATATCATTTTGTATAACTGTAAAGCAACTGTAGCTGTGCGTGCACATGTGCACACACACACACACACACAGTTATGTTGAACAGGTATGTTATTTCAAAATAAATGAAAAGCTATTAATATAAAACAAAATGTTAAAGTGACTTTCCATTAACTAGTGTAGATAAAAGAATGAATATAATTTTTAAGAGTGCTTCCTCTGTTGAATTGTAGTGCAAGAAAGACATAACTGACTGAAATGAACATTGTTCCCTTTTGTATAAGTATACAATGTCATTTGTTAGTTTCTGTATCCAATAATTTTTACATTGGTGCATTTTGATAGATAATCTTGTTTGTAATTTACTTTTCACAAACTGTACTTGTTAACAATTTCATATTGACTGCTTTACCATTGCAGATTATGGGGAATAGTAGTGAATTCCAACGTGCAGTAAAATTGGTTGTAGAGCGTGTATCATTTGACAAGAATAACACTGTCCAAGTGTTTGAGGCAACCATCAGGTATGTTGTCCTAAATTCATATTGTATGATGCGAATTTTCAAAAAATAACAATGTAGATGTGATGTAATTGGATTATGATGCATACTGGCTGTGGATGGGGTACATGAGGCAGATTTTTAAAAAGAAAATTTGGGGAGAAGGTATTTAAAGATTAAGTTTCATAGAAACATTGCTACACACAACAAAACCAGTAATGGTCATAAGGTTTATTGTATAAACTGATTTCTATTTAAACAAGTAGGTGTGCTATAAGGATTTAGAATTGCAGGGAAGAAGAAACAAAATTTTGTGACTTTAATATAATTTTCAGGATGATTAGTGATGTATGGTAAATGAAATGAGAATATAAAACCATATTGAAAAAGCTGAAGATGTGCTTAAGGAACTGCAGAAGTGTGCTTCAGCTGCCTGACAGAAAACAAATTCCATTTCTATTTTACAGCTGAGTGGTTAATGGTTATAAGGGTATATAGCTATAAAAACAATTTCCCAACATTAAAACTATTTGACCCATGTAAGCATCAAAAAATGAAGGTAAAATAGAGAAAAAATGAAATGGCTTGTTACAAGTTGATGTTTGTATTAAAAAAAAATCACTGGAAAGTATCTCTATATTTAATAAATTTTATTAAATTATCCTGACTGTCTGAACATATATTCTAACACTATTCTATGATTATATTTGCAGAGTTCTTGGAGCCCTTCTCTCTGCTCATTTGATCATTACTGATCCCCACCAACCATTTGGAAATATGAATTTGTTTGAGTACAATGATGAGCTCCTTCATCTTTCTCATGATCTTGCCTCTCGTCTCCTGCCTGCTTTTCAGGCTACTTCAACCGGTATTCCTTATCCAAGAGTAAGTCAACTGTTTACCCATACTTCAGTCTTTGAAGTTTTATTTGAATTCTTTGAATATGCAAGGAATATGACATTAGCATTTTTATATCACAACTTTTAGATTCTGCTTCAATTGATAAAATTGCCTTTTTGATAAATTTATTAACACTTAATTTTAGGTTTTGACTTCTTTTTCACCTTAATAATGAGAATGTATATAAATATAAATGATAATAAAAGAAATTTTGTCCTCTCAGTCTCATCGATTATTTGATAGACCTCTTTTTTATTGTCCCTTTACTCTAATTTTATATTAGAATAAAAATCATGTTTTATTAATTTATCTTTTGTTATTTTAATTTTTGATTGCTCTCTCTCTCTTACTACACACACACACACACACACACACACACTATATTTCCAGTTTACAGTTCTTTAGGCAATGAAAGTAACCTTAGAAGCATTTTTTTAGTTCTAGCAAACTTTCAGTATTAACTGTTCACCTGTCTGAATGTATATCTATTGCACTACATTAAGAAAATCTACCTCAACAAAATCCATCTGATTCCTGCAAGCATGGAAAAGTGGACATCAAATGATGATGATTAACACTTTCATGTGAAGTGTCTTTATCATACAATTACAGTCACATAGATGAATATGTTTCACTATTTTTCTTGTGTTTCCAGATTTTTAAACATGTTTTCACAGCTTAGTTTGAGAGGAGGGGACAAAGCTGTATCCATTTCATTTCCTTCTAGTCTAAGATATAAGGATAAATGGGTGTAGTTAATACAGTTAATGTTCACTTTAGGATCTACATATTCCTGGTTGAGGAGAAAGCATAGACAAGGTGGAAATTCCAAAGTTGTAGGAATATTTCAATACTTTTAGTATTTACATTTCATTTACGTTGTTGTGGAATTGTTTTATGTTTAAAATTTTTTTTCATATTTTGCTTTTTCAGATAAACTTAAAGAAAGGTGTTCCTCCTAATTGTTTGAACGAAACATGTACCTCAGGTGCAGGCACACTCCTGCTTGAATTTGGTGTACTCTCACGTCTATTAGGTGATCCTGTTTATGAGTCTGTAGCTCGACGAGCTGTTGAATCTCTATGGAAATACAAGTCTAATGTCACTGGATTATTAGGTAATTATTAACCGCTAAATGACAGGAAAGGGTTGCATGGATGTATGTGCCAAACAGACAAAAAAAAACATCTCTTTTTCTTAAGGGTAATTTTTATACTTATTTTCACTTTAAATAAGTACATAAACAATAACAATCATTTGTCTCTTACACAATAAAATCTACATGATCATTATTAAAAAGTGCCATAAAATATTCACTTTTCTTTGACGATAGCTGTATCCATGTAAAATTTTTGAAGCATCAATTGGTGATATCCATTGTTCTCTAATGAAATATCAATTGGTGATGTCTGCCATTTAAGGATTAAGTAACTAATTTGAAATTTATATTTGATATGACTTGAATCACTATTGATAAAATAAAAGTAAGACTCCCTTCCATTAACTGAAGTAGAATCTGTTATTGTCAATGAATAATTCAGGTACAACAGATTTATGCTATGGCAGTAATTGATTGAATGTTAAAAGCAACACTCATGTCTTATATGTTTGACATCTAAGATGTCAGTTTCGGTTGAACTTCAGCTTTTAAATAGTACTATGAGACCATTCAATTTCTATTGTGGGCATGCTGTTCTATTATCTAAGACACTAAATATGTGGTCATCATTTTAGAGATTGTAAAGAGTTTATTGAGGGAGATTTGACTGCTACATTATGCAGGTAAAGTGACTGCACTGTAATCTTCTCATCAGTTTGGCATACTCTCCATGCTAGCATGGAAAGCAGACATTAAACGACGATGATGATGATGATATTATATCATCATCATCATCGTTTAACATCCGCTTTCCATGCTAGCATGAATTTGGACGATTTGACTGAGGACTGGCAAGCCAGAAGGCTGCACCAGGCTCCAATCTGATCTGGCAGAGTTTCTACAGCTGGATGCCCTTCCTAACGCCAACCACTCTGAGAGTGTAGTGGGTGCTTTTACGTGTCACTGGCACGAGGGCCAGTCACACGGTACTGGCAATGGCCATGCTCAAAAAGGTGCTTTTTATGTGCACGGGAGCCAGTCCAGCAGCACTGGCAATGACCTTGCTTGAATGATTTTCTAACGTGCCACCAGCACAAGTGCTAGAAGTCAACGCTGGTAACGATTACGCTCAAATGGTGCTATTTACGGGCCACTAGCACAGAAGTCAGACAGCTGCTCGGCAATGAACACGCTCGACAGTGCTGTTAGTGCTCCACTGGCGCTGTGACCAGTCGTCGAGTATGGTTCAATTACGATTTCACTTGCTCCAACAGGTCTTCGCAAGCAGAGTTTAGTGTCCTGTCGTCGGATTCGGTTCAATTTCAATTTCAAATTCCAAATTCACTTGCCTCAACAAGTCTTGGCAAGCAGGGTTTTTAGTGTCCAATGAAGATATGGATTAGTGAGCTATATATATATATATATAT
>NC_068983.1:136939751-136950420 GCF_001194135.2 Octopus bimaculoides | reverse complement strand
TAGCGTGATCGTGAAAAGACATTCGAGCGAGTTCGTTGCCAGTACCGCTGGACTGGCTCTTGTGCAGGTAGCATGTAGTATGGCAGAATATAACTGAAAAGTGATGATAATGATATTTATTTCTGCTGTTTCAGGTAATGTAATTAATATACAAACTGGAGAATGGGTTGGCATCATGAGTGGACTTGGAGCTGGTCTTGATTCCTTTTATGAATACTTGCTCAAGGTTAGATATTTTTACAATGTTATTTTTCTTCATAGAAATTAATCATTTCAAAAACTAAGATGTTTTGAATTATACATACATACATACACAATCACCCTCATCATCATGTTTACTTCTCCATGTTTGCATTGTCAGATGAAATTTATTGAGACAAATTTTCTATGGCTTGTTATTCTTGTCACTAACCCTCACCTGTTTTTTTTTTTTTAACTATGCCTCACAAATTCCAGTTTAAACTTGTGCAGATCTATAAGGTAAATATTTGATAATGGTACTGCAGCGACAGAGTTGGGGGAGAGCAATAAAAGAGCCTGTACCTAATGGTAGGGCAGATGATAATGGCCTAAGCCTTCTGCTCTAGGGTCAGAAAATACCTTGTTCTAGTCAGCTACTTAACTCTACAAATTTCAAGTAAAATCCAAAATGGAGTACTACTCTCACAGCTGGAATGGCTTTTTATCATCATCATTTAGCATCCATCTTTCATGCTGGCATGAGTTGGACAGTTTGACAGTATCTGACAAGCTGGAGCACTGTGTTGAGTTCCAGTATCAGCTTTGCATGTCTTCTATAACTGGATGCCCTTCCTAATGTCTATCACTCTAAAAATGTACTGGCTGCTTTTTTCTTGATATCAGCCCTAGTGAGGTTACTTGCTGCTAGTATTGAGAGGCTAAAGTATAATAGAGAGGCAGTGCCTTGATATAGAAGAGTTACATGACTACCTAACATTTTATAAAGGTGGGTGAGAATAGCTGGAAAGAAAGCAATGATAGTGGGGACAAAGTGTCAGAGCATACTTTCAGGATACAAGATGAGTGTAAGAGAGATTATGGACAAAGGATCAGAAAGGGTTGATGGATACGTCCATTGGAGTGTAAGAGGAAAGTGACAGATGGTTAAAGATGGAGCAAGCGGTGAATGGAACAAGATAAAGTGTGGTTGATAATAAATGCCAGTATGGGGGTAGGGGAAGGAAGAGATAAGTGGCAGTACAGTAAAGATGGAGTACAACAGTGTAATAAATGTGTAGATAGATCAGAAAATAGGGAGATGATGTGCAGGGTAGAAAAGGGGAGAGTGAGACAGAGAAAGAGATGTACAGTGACAGAGATGAATGTCAGGTACATTAGATTGGCTATAGTTAATGGCGAACAAAGGTGGGGGGAGGCCATCATTGACAGATATGAGAGAGTGTTAAAGATGAGGTATGACGGTCTTAAGATGTAAATCAAAAGGGAGATGAGTGAGACACAAAAAGAGGTGATTGGCGGGGGATAAAGTGAGAAGGGATGATATTGCAAATGAGGGATGACTTTTAAAAGAATGTGGTACTAGGGAGAGAGGAGGTAACTGGTAGCACAAAGCATGGATGAAATATGTGCAAATAGGTGGGGATGGCTTGATAAGGACAGACAGGGTGCAGGGTCAAGGCTCAGTGAGTGTGTAGATATAAACATAAAGCTTTAGGATATCACTTTCATCAAGACAGATGAATCTTCTCAAGCACAGCAAATCATCTCAATCACCAGTCATCTCTGTCCTTTCCTTTGGGGCTCAACATCCTGAGATTAGCCTTCACTATTTTGTTCCATGTCTTCCTGGGTCTCATTCATGCACAAATTCCATCCACATTTAAGCACTTTTATATACAGTTGTTCTCATCCATATGCATCACATGACCATAGCAACATAATCTTCTCTCTTGCACGATTCTCCTTGTGCTCAATTGTTCTCTTACCACATTTGCAGGATCTTTATGATTTGACGGCCAACACTTGTTTTCTTAACGAAACACTTTCAAACTTGGGACACTGATAGAATGTGTCATACAAAACAACTTTTTCTCTTAGCCTTCTTAACAAAAAATTGTACATCGCAAGTTATTTCATGTTAAAGTTGTCGTATTTCTGTAATTTCAACCAATCACTGACGTCTATTCAGCTGAATACAGTCAGTGCACTTTGTAAACAATAATTTTTTCCCCGGTCATAAAAATGTTATTCCCTGTGACATATTTCATCCGGTTTAATCGTAATTTATACGCATATATTGTTTATATAATAAGTTCGGGTTCTAGAGTTAGGGTTAGGGTTGCCATAACTTCACTCATAACCCTAACCCTAACACCCTATAACTCATAACCATAACCCTAACCCTAAACTAGAGTTTGATTTGAAGAAGATTTGGCTGCTATTTCTAGGAAATGAAGCACTTGGTGGAGGTGCATTAATAATTCTGCCAGCTCCAATAACAAGTGCAGGCAATATTCAAGTATTTTGATGGCTTTTTCCCCTTTGTTTACGAACAGTCTAGTTAATCGGAAATGTCAGAACTAACGAGGATTAATACCATATACACCGTCACAGCACTAACTGTATTCAACTGAATAGACGTCAGTGATTAGTTGAAATTGTCGAAATAAGACAATTTTTAACATGAAATAACTTCGGATACAAAAATTTTTATCTGTTCTATACCACAAAATATACAAGTATACGAAGTTTGAAAGTGTTTCGGTACCAAAAACACTACATAAAAAAATGTTGGCCATCAAACCCTAAAGATCCCATTTGCACACTGATGTTGCACATCTAGTGGAGCACACTAGCTTCATTCCTTTCTAGTTTTCACTTGTTGTTTGCATTCAGGGCCCATGTCTCGTTACCATGTAGCATTGTTTGTATACAAGCACCATGCAATCCAGCTTTCATTTAGAGAAAGAGGTTTTGTGACCAACAGTAGTAAAAGCTCTCTGAACTTTCTTGAGCCAGTTCTTATTCAAGTAACTTTACTTTCACAACATTCCCATCCTCTGCAAATTAAGTTACCTAAGCAACAATAACTATCTATTACCTCTGGGGAACTTCCTGGGCATTTGAGAAAATCTACTTCCTGCATAGGTTAGAAAGTGGGTTGTACCAGATAATTTTATTTTCTGGTCTTATTTATTTGGTGTTATGTATTTAATCTGTTCTTTGAAGTTGTTTAGTTTGAAGGGATTGTTGTAAGTGTATGCATTATATAGAAGCAAGCTTGCTTCACTGTATGAAAATTTGGAAAGTCAGCAAGAAGTGTTTTTAGCTAAGTTTTTGATAATGGTGAGGGAGTGGTGGGAAGATGCCTATGTATTAGGTTATTTTGTTTGGATTTCATGGTGCATGTATGGATGTATGGAATAATTGAAGTCTAAGGTGTTGTCTAAGAAATTCAGTTTTTGTATTAATGCCTATCATTGTGTTGACCAACATTCATTTGTGTATAATTGTTAAGGAGTTTAATAACACTATTTGGTGTGTGGTTGAATTGATTTTGTATAGATTTTTCATTTTGATGTGTATTTAAATTGATTTGGAGAGTGAAGTTATTTTGTTTCTTAGGTTTTTCTAAAATCTATTATTTGTTGTACTTCATGTTCTTGGTTAACTGAAATAGATCCTGTTCAAAGTTTGTTGGGAGGAAGGAATTTGGTCTAAAGGCTATATTTAAGTTTAGAAGTAGTCGTTATTATCATTATAATACAGAACTTTCCATCTTCCACTGGTTTCATTCTGGGCATGAATTTTTTGACTGATGTGGCATTAAAATCTGGAGATACTATATAGTGTTTAAGGATAGTGTGTGTGTTAGTTTCTGTTTCATGTGATATTGGTTTGCTTGTTTTTATTTATTTTTCTATTTGTATTGATGTATGTTATTTGGTTGTAAGTGTATGTAAGAATGAGGTATATGTATTTACACATGTGTGCATGGGTGAAGTAGACAGGTAGTAAATTGAATTCATATGTTGCTACTGGGGCTAGATGATTTAGGAATGAGAAAGTGTTGAGTGTGCTGTGCAAGTTCTCCCTACTTAAAACTAGTTAACATGCAAGTTATGTCATTTGGCCCCAATGATGTGTGTTTCTTAGAACCACAGATAGACAGTGAACCTTTCATTATGGTGAATGATGTTTCACACACACATTTGGCACAATTAAATACTGTCACATCCATAGTTTCCTTGCTTACAAGAACATGTGGAAAGTTATGTTTTGAACAACACCAATTTTTGATAACAAGATTTTGTAGGTATAGTTTATGTTTCTGAGTGATAATTCTAATGCTTGTTTCTCCATTTCTTCCTTATTCAGTCATTTATCTTAAGTGTAATTGAACCTGCCAAGAGGTCAGATCAGTCACAATTCTTCAGGGTTCAGCAGTATCCTCTACTGAAGTACCTTGTGGTCAAAGTCATAGTTGAACACTACATGGAAACCCTAGTCATACACCTTATGCATTCAACTCTTTCTTTTTCTACATCTCCGTATGCAGATGTTTGGACATGCACACCTATTTAAATTCTAAATTTCCGTTTACTTTCATTATTCTAGTCTTTCATTATGTTTGGTGATAATGAAGATCTGAAAAAATTTAATGAATCCTATGAAACAATAAAATTCCACATGCGAAGAGGGTAAGTCTTTTCAAACATTCACAATTTAATTCTGATAAAATCCTTGTTTTTCTATCAACATAACTACATATGGGCAGCATTTAATAAGTTAGTGGAATTTGATTCTATGTTACTGAAACCTTTTGGAGGAGTTCATCTCATCTCTACAAACTGGAAGCTCTTGTTTGTTTATTCTAGTCTATGGCTTCTTGTGATAGTTTACTATATTCTTCTACCTCATGCTCCTTATTTATGACTAAATACACCGAACCAACAGTTGTTGTCCCCAAATCAATCAACAATACTATTCTAGTGTCTCCAATTTAATCTTAATTATCATCATCATTTAACATCCATTGTCCATGCTGGAATGAGCAATACGGTTTGACCAGGCTGGCACACTGGAAGGCTGCACCAGACTCCACTCTGATTTGGCATGTTATTGTATGGCTTCGTGCCCTTTCTAATGCTAACCACTCCAAGAATGTAATGAGTGCTTTTACGTGCCTATTTGTGTGACACTGGTATCTGCCACGATTGCGATTTTGCTCGGCTTGATGGGTCTTCTTCTCAAGCACGGCATAATGCCCAAAGGTCTCAGTCATTGCCTCCGTGAGGCCCAACATTTGAAAGGGACTCGGCCACTTTGCCTCCGTGAGACCCAACACTCGAAAGGAACTCGGCCATTTTGCCTTTGCGAAGGCCAATGCTTGAAAGGTGTTCTTTACATGCCACCAGCATGGGTGCATTTGGCTTGACGGGTCTTCTCAAGCACAGCACATCACCAAAGGGCTTGGTCACTAGTCATTGCCTCAGTGAGGCTCAAAGTTCAAAGATCATGCTTCACCACCTCATTCCATGTCTTCATGGGTTTACCTCTACCGCAGGTTCCCTCCACAGTTAGAGATTGGCACTTCTTTACACAGCTGTCCTCATCCTGTGTTGATTAAATCATTAGAAATGAATAATAGTAAAACAAAGTCTGAGTCTTGGTCCCACACAGACTATTGGGTTTATAAGCATTTAGTTGATTGGCATTCTTAACTATACTCAGTGATGAGTAAAATATGCTTTGAAAATCAAATTTTAGGACATTGTGATAGCAATAAAGAGATGATGACTATAGCAAGAAATACCTGTTTGATGATGAAGTTGAACATAAACTGACACTAAAATGGGTCCATTTTATTTTTATTTTTTTCATTATTAATAAATAGGAACTGCATCATTAATGTGACTTTTAAGAATACAGGATTTTTTTTTTATGAAGACAAGGAGCAGTATTAGTAACTTTTGCAGCTCTTCTCAGACTGTGGTTAAAGTAGCTGATGTTTATATGAAACCTCTGCTGATCCATGTTTATAGAAAATATAGATTTGGAAAGGATAGATTTGGCAAAGTGTTTAGTATAAACCCTGAGAACACACTGTAGAAATAGTGGTATGAAGAGAGGAATATGTATCAGGCAGGTATAATTATAGATGATACAGAGTTTACTAATTTACAAGAATAGTGGTGGAAACAGCACATCAATGAGCTTATGGTTTAGTGCATTGGTAGGCTTGCATTTAAGGAGGAATACACTATTGTATACATACAATTTCTAACAAAACTGAGTGTGTAAGTGATATGACTCTATTATTGTGGCCATTACCCCCCCCCCCCCCCTGCGCCCACATACACACTACTTCCAACTTGTGTCAAAGTTGTAAAAGCATCAGACAAAATGTTTTAGTGTTTCTTCCAACTCTTTATGTATTGTGGCCAACTTTGCCTTTCATCTCTCTGGGGATGGGAAACTAAAGTACTAGTCATGCACTGTAATTGATAGTATAATCCCCACTAAAAAATTGTAGATTGTGTGTCTGTATCAGAAACAATTATTAAATAATATTTTGTTATTTAAAGTATTGACTGAAGTTATTTTCGTGCTTTTGATAATGTATTACCATGTTTAAGATGTGTTTTATTGCAGGAGGGTGCACTGTAATAAAGGATTGGGCCATCCCCCTTTGTATGTGAATGTCAACATGAAAACAGGAGACACTGTTAACAATTGGGTCGACTCATTGCAAGCAGCTTGGTCTGCTCTTCAGGTTGGTAAGCAAATAAAGCTACTATGTTTACTTGTATATAATGGGGAGAAATTAAAACAAAATATCAGGATCAAAATTTGGTAGTGGTTTTATACTCGTGTGAAAAAACATGTGAGGATAAACCATGTTACTGGTTTTTAGACACAGGTATGGCTGTGTGGTTATGAAGTTTGCTTTGGAGCCATGGAGTTAGGGGTTGTATCCCACAGCATGAATATTGTCATCAGTTAATGTTGTATATTACAGCTGCAAGTTCACCAATACCTCAGGGTGAAATTAGTAGATAGCATGCCAGCATGGAAGGTGGACATTAAATAATGATGATCATGATGAAACTAAAAGAGCTCGTTTGTGTGTGTGTATGAGAGAGAAAGAGAAAGAATTTGACAAAAGCTAGCAAGATGAAACTTCCAAGTCACTGTCACTTCTCTTGTAATAATTTAATAACCATGTACTCTACAAAAAGGTATTGGGTAATTCTTCAGTTTATCGTTAAAATGTTTTTATCACAATTTAACATAAAAGCAAACATTAACATATATATGAAGTAAAAGCAGCTCTAGTGTAATAAATATTATCAAATACATATACTAATATATATGCTTTGTGTATTTTCAATGGCTGCAAATGCATGGTGGAGTATATAACTCTCATATTGCCGGTGTTAAAACACTTTAGAGTTATGGTGTTTTAACACCGGCAACATGAGAGTTATATACTCCGCTACGCCATTGCAGTCACCAGAAAATACACAAAGCATATACATTAGTCATCATCATCATCATTTAACGTCTGTATTACTTGCTAGCATGGGTGAGACGGTACCACAAGAGCCAGTCAGTATATGTATTAAATATTTATTTTTACACACACACACACACACACACACACACACACACACACACATATAAAATTAATATAAACAGCAGTTTGCAATGCTTCACCAAAAAGGAGAATTATAGATGTCACTAGGGTGTTAAGAAATGCCTACATTGCTAGAAGTAAGAGCTAAACCATTCTAATGTTGTAGTTAACGCACATGAATGAAAACATATACACCAACAAAGACCATAATCATCCAAAAAGTGCTGATCGAGAATTCTTAAGAATTGATTGAATCTTCCATGTGTTAACCGCCTTGTGACAATGAAAACTTTCATTTAATCAAGATATCCTTGGCTTGAAGAATAGCCTGTGGTATACACCTCGCTTGGATATTTACCACTTCTGAGGTTCTGTTTGCTATGAAATATATGTAGGCTGGATCTTATCTACACCATTCCTTAACTCTTATATTCTTATTTGCACACCCGGCAACCCTGATCACCTACCATGAAATATAAAAAGAACTTTTTTCACTTTATCATACTTTGATGCGAAAAAAATCCACAACCTTCCATCTCAATAAACCACTATTATCCCTGAAGGTTGTTTTTTATATTTACTATGGATTGCTTGAAGCTAACTTTATTCCTACACCTCGATCCCTGGATCTTATATATATGTATGTATGTATATATATATATATATATATATATATATAATCATCATCATCATCATCATTTAACATCCGCTGTCCATACTGGTATGGGTTGGACAGTTTGACTAGGCTGGAAGGCTACGCCAGGCTCCATTCCGATTTGTCATTGTATATATGTATATATGCCAGCATGGAAGACAGACATTAAATGATGATGATTATATATATATATATATATATATATATATATATATATATATATATATATATATATATATATATATATATACATACATACATACATACATACATACATACATGTTTGTATGAGTGATTTTGTGTTTTCTCCTTATCTCACATGTATTTGCTGATTGTAAAGTAAACAACCATGCTACTAAATACATACAGGCAGTGTCATATTCTTGCAATCAGCCACAGAAACATGTGGGTCTTTTGACGTCTTGACATGTGTGATCTTTGTTAGCAAAAAAGCTCATAACTATATTAGGTCTGTTTATTGTTTAATAACGTAGGAGATTACTACCTTGCTTGGAAACAGGTGAAGGTATCTGGTTGTAGAAAATCTGCCTTAATGAATTCTGTGGTTGGCGTTAGGAAGGGCATCCAGCTGTAGAAACTCTGCCAAATTAGATTGGAGCCTGGTGTTGCCATCCGGTTTCACCAGTCCTCAGTCAAATCGTCCAACCCATGCTAGCATGGAAAGCGGACGTTAAACGATGATGATGATGATGATGATGACACAAGCAAAAAAAATGTAGACGTTAAAATAATGATGATTTTTAAGCCTCTTACCCACCAAATTGGAGACTGCATTATATTTAGGATCACATTCTACTCTAGTGAATGCAGAAAGCATAGTATTTTAAAAAGACATTTATTGTGTGTTTGATGTTTGTTCAAGAAATGATGTTGCATGATTCCAATGACTGATTTCAGTTATACTACAGATCAATCCATCCAATGCTACCATTGAAACATGATGATGGTGGTGGTGGTGGTCATAATGAGAATTTCTTAAATCTCTCTCTCTCATACATAATTACAGCTAACTGAATCATTAGGGGTACTTAAACTATGTTGCATTAAGTGAACAATAATGTTACTAGTTATAGGTTTTTAACAGGTCAATCACTGGTTTGTTCTATTTCATTGGTTTCCTTGCTGATACATCTTTTCAACCAAAATACATCTGTAAAAGATGTACATACACATGTACACAACCTTAGCTAAAGAAAAAAAAAATCAACTACCTGTAATAAGTCCAATTAGTAGAACATTTTAGTAAAGTCACTTAACTCATAATCTTCTGGCTCTAAATAAATATAGTGAAATAGTAATATTTACTGCTGTAGGTAGTGGGAGTATGGTATAATTGATAAGTGTTTCATTAATTTACAGAGTTGAGCTCAGAACCTCCCATAGACGTGGAGAAAGAAACCAGAAACCATCCAGTGTATTATTTCCAAGGAAAAATCTGCTTCATCTACAGGATGATCAACAGCTCGTGTCAACCAGGCGGAACATGCCATACTCTGTCATGCCATATACATTTTATGTGTATGTATGTATGAATGTTTGTATGTATATGAGAAAATGATTATCCTTCAACTAAAATAATTTTGGGATTATTTGAGCAATGCCAAATATATATTAAGTATATGAGATTAATTCATATATATGCCTTGTGGTGTGGTATATGATATTTCTTGTATGAATAAATGGTTGGTTGGTTGGATGAATATTTAAAAGTATGTGCAAACACATATGATATAAAATATATGTATGTATATGCAGAACATCTGCAGGCCCTCATAAAATTTGCTTCTTACATGAAACTAGTGGTAGCCTGCATATGAATAACTGTGTTATACCCCTTATAAGGTATGTGTGTGTGTATATATATATATATATATATATATATATATATATATATATATACACACACACACACATACATACATACATACATATACACACACTCACATACAGATGTAAACATGTCTGTAGAGCTGAGAAATTGTTTCTTTACAAAGTAGTTTTGGGTTCAGTCCCACTGAGTTGCACCTTGGGCTAGTGTGTTCTACTATAGCCTCAAGCAGACCAAGACTTTGTGAGTGCATGTGTCTCTTGTTTGTCTATATCTGCAATCGCCTGTACAACACTTATGGTGAGTGGTGTTGTTATTATCAGTCCACAATTATCAGTTAACAAATGATCCAGTCACTTCATGCCTTTCAAGCTGAGTGGAATAAGGGATCCCTTACTTAGGAAAATAGGTAAGGGTTAGCATCAAGAATGACAACTGGATGTAAACACTTCCTTGATTAAACATTCAATTAATCCATACAAGCATTGAAAAACAGATGTAGACAAATACACACATATGTATATATATATATATATATATATAT
>NC_068983.1:136937247-136939726 GCF_001194135.2 Octopus bimaculoides | reverse complement strand
TATATATGTATGTATATACAGAAATACACATACGTAGATATAGATATTACAAACAGCATGTTGTTATCAACTTAAAAGCCTGATGAGCATTAATTTACTTGCTTAGGTTCATAACAATGGTTATAGCAAACTTTAGAAATTAGAGTCATACATATCGTCAATATCTTACTGATATCTCCTCTTCTTATTAATTTTCATGAACCAATTTTCTCATTACCATCAGTAAGCTACTATTTGATTTCTCACTCTCTATTGTAGGTGCTTAATGGAGATGTTGAAGAGGCAATCTGTACTCATGCCTTCTTTCATACAATATGGAAGAAATATGGTGTTCTTCCTGAACGTTTCAACTGGCAGTTTAAAGCAACTGATCTTCAGTTTTACCCTCTTCGTCCAGAACTGGTTGAGTCAACGTACTTTCTTTATCAAGCTACAAGAAACCCCTTCTACCTCCATGTTGGCAAAGAAATTATCCATAGTCTCAACACGCACACAAGAACCAAGTAAGTTCATTAAATAAACATCTTGGAAGCTGATGTAATCATTGAAGAGATCTCTAAGTAGATCAATGACCAAAAGACTATAATATGAAAACCTGTAATGTGGAAATTCAAAGATTTTTAAAGAGATGAGGATTATCAGTTATCTATGAAAATATTTTGGCTCTCTACAAAAATGCTAAAGACTGAAGACAAACAATTATTTATAATCCAAATTTTTGTGCTCTACACAACTGGGAAAATATCCTGTGGTGTGTGTGTATGTATATATATATATATATATATATATATATATATATATATGGAGGCAAGAATGGCAAAATGCTACATAGAACTTTGGGCAAGTGTCTTGTGTTATAACCTTTGGTGAAATCATAGCCCTGTGAAGTGAAACTGGGTAGATAGATAGTGTAGAAGCTGTGTAAAGTGAACAGCCTTGTTACACTTATTCTGTTTGATGATTATTTTAAGAGTACAAGTGTCTGCAGATTACTTAACCATTTAGACTATAACAAATGAGTATTATTTTTCACTTGCTTTTCATGTTGGCATGGGCTGGACAGATCATTGTAGTCCAAGTGAATTATCAGATGTTACTGCCTTCCTTGAGTCTCAGAGGACTAAATCTCACTCATGCATCTTGTTTCCGTTTGCTTTCTATGGATGGACGTTTTCCTACCACCAATCATTTTACAGTGTGTACTAAGTGCATTTTATCATGGCACTAGAGAGGTTGTCATGTTTTCATCAAGGCCCGATTCAAGAGTCCTCTCAACCATATTCTTTCTCTGCTCATTTGCCAGGCACTACTGTGTACATTTTGTCTTGACACTAGCACAAGAAGATTGCCTTTTATTGTAAGAGTAATGCATACTCACAACTCTTAAGATATGCATGTTCACTCATGGCAATGTGAGTATAAAGATGCTTGGGTGAAAGCAAGCAATGCCCAAGAACTAGAATGGGTGGGTAAAGGGAGCAAGATATAGTAGAAACACATTGTGTTTGGGGTGGAGTGAGGAAGAGAGGATGATGGGTAACAAGAGGTGAACAATGATAAGAGTAAGTGACAGATGATAACAAGTGATTCAGAGGAGAGTGAGTGATGACTGATCACTGGCTGTACTGAAAGAGTGATGGTAGAGTACATTGGGTACAGACAGTTTGATGCAATCCCTTAAGAGTAGGTTTTGTAATAAATGAGAGAGGAAAATTGATATAGGTGGTGGAAAGGAGGTTTAAATATGGCTAAGTACTGTTCTATCTGTTGTAATATGGGCAGCACAAATGATAGAGACATGATAAATGAATGGTTGGAAAATGAAGGCTAGGAGAAAGTGTGATAGAGAGATGAGGTGGGGTGAAATATGCAGGAGGGGCAACAGATGTAGATTTACCAATTTTAATGTTAAATTTATCTTGTTTGCACAGATGGTCATCTCCAGTGCTGCATATCACCAAACAAGTTTATATATATATATATATATATATATATATATGTGTGTCTTGCAAACAACTTGCACATACAAGTGCTACGAGTCAAGAATTCCGCATACTGGAAGCCAGCAAGTGTATGGGGTCATCAGGAGAGAATACGCGCCGTTTTGGGGCCTACCTCTAGACGGCATCAATGCGCACCGGCCCCCCTCACTGATATGAGGCCCCGCTTGCTAGATCAACTGATTATTAAACAAAGCTCAATATTTCTCTAGCCATCGCTCATCGTCTCTTTTTAACCAAATCCAGTGGCTAGCCTTCTCCACTGTAGTTTGGATATCGGTAATGGTGGTATTTACCTTCCGATGAGTTAGGCCTAACAATAACATCAGTCGTTTCACAATGTTTCCTACAAATCCTCTACATCCGACTTCGATTGGAAAATGCTCCGCTTTCCAGCCTGCGTCTTCACATTTCTCGAGGAGGTTTTCATAACGGTCCATCTTTCGAGCCCGCGTGGCGTCCATATTATCTTCATGAGG
>NC_068983.1:136928100-136935848 GCF_001194135.2 Octopus bimaculoides | reverse complement strand
AAACTGTCATAGTACATCCTCATTATTTTGATCACTTTTTCTGGAATGTGGAAGTGGTCCATGGCTCTTATCAGTAATTCGTGTGGCACTGAGCCATATGCATTAGCTAGGTCAAGTCATACCACGTTCAAACTTCTCTTTTTCTGCTTGGCATCCTGGATCGCTTTCCAAATCGAAAAACAATGTTCAATGCATCCAGGGATCCCTGGGATTCCAGCCTTTTGAACAGACTCATCAACATACCCGTTATTTTGTAAATATGTTACTGTTCTCCTGGAAAAAATTCCCATAAAGATCTTGCATTCCACCTTCAATAAGGATATCGGCCTAAACTGTTTTAAAGTCTTTGCATTGGCCTCTTTCGGCAGGTATATACCTTCTGCCTTACACCAGTTTTCTACTAGAGTCTCTTCGCGCCACTGTTGTCGGAGTAGGACAAAGTGCTTCTTTCACAGACGATTGCAATATTTATAGACTTTATATGAGACGCCATCACCTCCTGGGGCACTCTTTGCTCTCGCTTTTCTTACGAAATCATTCACCTCTCTCTCCGTGATGTCCCCAATTTGGAATTTGATATCAGGTTCTGAGAGATGATTTAGCCCATGTAAAGGTGGCAGTGGCTGGTTACGGTGCGGATCGCTGTATGTTTCTTTGACATGAACGTCCAGTTCTTCTTTGGTGCACGATAAAGAACCGCTCTTCGGTTCAGTGAACAGCTTCTTAGTAAACCTGTATGGGTCCTTCAGAAACTGTCCCCGAATCCTTTTACTCTCCTTTCGACGCTCATATCGGCGGATATGTCGTTGCACATAACGACATTTCCTTTTCAAATCATCATACAGCAGCGCGAGGCCAGGTTTGTCCTCTTCTGCAGCACATTTCCACCGCTTTCTTAGGCTGGTCTTTTCCTTCCTCAACTGTTTCATTTTCCTGATCCTCCTGTTTGGTCTACACTTTCCTTTCTCTAATCGGATGTTCTCTTTCACTCCAAACAATTCCTTCCCTGTATCATAAATTGAGCATGTTAATTTTCCCAGTTTCTCCACTGTAGAGCCTGTCATTTTATAAAGAGCTCGACATACCTTGTTTTCAAACTCTTTATATTTCTCTTTCTCATTAGCAGCAGGCCACAAAATCCTCGGTCTCCTCCGAGTACTATCTGATGCACCAGACTCATGACTTGTATTTATTTTTAACAGGTGTGGTTATGCAACCATCCACAATGTTCATCGAATGGATCAGGAAGACCGAATGGAAAGTTTTTTTCTTAGTGAAACTTGTAAATATTTATATCTGGTAAGTTTAAACTGTTTCAACATGTATTACTATTTTACTATTGTATTAAGGGTTACTGTCAACATGAGCAATTTAGCTTTATATATAACCATAAGGTACACTTAAGTAAGCAAAACATAGTCTGTCAGTACAGCTAGTTTAGCTACAAAAAATAGCTACCATTCTTCTTATTTCTTTATTGAGTAGTTCAACAAAGGAAGCCAATATTTTGAGGTGTAAATATAATCTCCACTTCCTGTGCAAATCTTGAAGTTACAGTATCTTAGTGGATTCAGTATATGAATGCACTATCTCTTTAAACAAGACAATTAACTCTACCTGTCATCTTGTCAAAGCCCTAAAAGGCTTTTGAACTGAGTTAATAATTAAAAGGATGTCAAGAAGGAATAAAACCTGTATGGAAATTTTAATTACTGCATGTGTGTGTGTGTGTGTGTAAAATACTAAGACATAACTCAGAATGATGTGGAAGAAGCAGCTAAATTATTACAGAATATAGATTGCCAGGTTACAATTACCAGTAACAAATTCAGATGATACAGTTCTGTAGTTAAAATCATGACTAAAATTATTGATCTGATGTTATATCCCAATGGAAGTTGTTGCAAAATAATGCTAAAAATTACTATAAAGAATTAACTGTGATATGAGACTTGCACTGGATAGAAATATCAAATGCCTGGATGTTTGAACACAACAGTTTGATAGCACAAACATGCATATTCAGATCTTCCCCGATCAGATTTTAGGTAAACTTGAATTTGTCTACCATTGGTTTTATGCAAGTATGCAGATTCTCTTAGGAACAAAGTGTTAAGTTACTGGAATATACTCCAACTTAGGAACAAAATGCAAAATCAAATCATTTCTACTGTTCTGAATTTACAATATATTTAACTGTTAGCTACAATATTGAGCATCCATATTGACACAATGGGTAAAGAAAAGGTTTATTAGTTGTAACACTGAGGTTTGAATTTGCTTCTGTTCTATTTAAGTAAATATGCTTTGAAAACTGGGAGAGATGACAAGTATTTTGCTAACTTACTGAACCGAGCTTAATTTTTACTATGGTAAGAATTGCTGTCATTAGGTATCTTTCTGTATTTCTCTTCTCTTTTTCTGTCAGTTATTTGATAAAGACAACCATCTCAATAAAGAAGCCATCAACTATATATTCAGTACAGAAGGCCATGTTTTCCCTATCAACAGTAGATTCAGGACTAAAAAATACAAAGATTACCCACAACATACACGTTTAAAACCTTCAGTTTCAGTTGTAGATCCAGTCCCTAAAAACCACTCTCAGGTGAGTTCATTTGTTTTTGTTTTTGTTAGTATTTGTTGTATCATTTATATCATGAATGTGCATGTATGTATAGGTAAGTGTATTATGGTCATCAACCTTGTACCATTATGTAAATGAGCTGTGAGATTCACAATTTTTGTTAACATTTAATAGGTAGCCTCTAGTTATTATCACCCAGTAGTTTGGGAAGAAGAGGGGAATGAATCCTGATATTTTAGTAAATGCAAGGAAAGTTAAAAATTATCCGTACTTTCACCATAACATATCTTTATTATTATCACACTGCCTTCTGTGCATGCGTGCTTATAGTCGGTACTATTTTGGTCATGTGATCAATGTTTGAGCCTGGTTGCCCCATTTTTATTTCTGGCTTTACAGTGTAAGCATGACTGCTCCACTAGCAATGGGCACCAAAGAACAAAGAGCAATGATCTGATTTCTTTGGTCAGAAGGTGTGTCAGGTGCTGAAATTCATTTAGCACAATATGGGGACAGTGCAGTACTGCTTAGAAATGTGTGAGTAGATCAAGAAGTTTAAAAGTGGCCAACAAGCATGATGCACGAAGTGGGAGCAGGACGTCTGTCAACCTCCACCACTGACAAAAAGATTCAGCCTGCTCGAGAGATGGTAATGATGAACCGGCTCGCCATTACCATCTCTCGGATCACTGTTCTTTGTTCTTCTTTGATGCACATTGCTAGTGGAGTGGCCATGCTTACACTGTAAATCCAGAAAGAAAAATGGCACGATCAGGTTCAAACTTCGATCACGTAACCACAATAGTACCAGCTATAAGCACGCATGCGCAGAACACAGTGACAATAATAAAGATATGTTATGGTGAAAGTGTGGATAATTTTTTACTTCCTTTTGTAATAATGAAACCATTTGGTTTGATTTTCATCACAAACTGTCAAAAAGGCTCTCAGGAGACCTATTTTCACAGTTAGAGATATCATCATCATTTTTATGTCTGCTTTCCATGTTAGCATGGGTTAGACAGTTCTTCATGCTCCAAGTCACTTTCTATTGGGAGCTACTGCCCCCAAGGCCTAGGTGCTCATACATATAACTGGGTATACCCCTCATAATGCTCTACAGAGTATACTAGATACATTTTCTCATGACACTGATTCTACAATGGTTGAATAGTCCTCAAAGCGAAACGACTAGATGGACACCTATCTTACAGAGTGTAGAGAGAACAAATACTGTAAAGCATTGTGTGATACCCTAACAACTCTGCCAGTTCACTGCCTTTAATTATTGGTGCACCCAGTACACACTATAAAGTGGATGGTGTTAGGAAGGGCATCTAACCATAGAAACCAAACCAAAGCAGATATTGGAGCATGATGTAGTCCTCCAACTCATCAGATCCTATTAAACTGTCCAACTCATGCCTGCATGGAACAGGGATGTTAAATAGCAATGACGATTATAAAGAGTGTATATTACTTTCAAATGTACATTAAAGTACACCTTTATAAGTAGGATAAGTTTTAATCACCACTGTGATATACTAATAGACTTAGACATATGTAAATGAGTGTATTTTTCTCCCCCCCCCCACTCTCTCTCTGTAGTACTGCACATAAACCCATAAACACATCACAGCAATTGGTGCATTGGCCAGTGCATATATTGTTACGAGGGCAAGGATTCCCAGTCAGATATTTTCTCACTTTGAGCATTCCCTTATGTATACATAAATGTGTATAATATGTTTATAAGTATATTTTTGTGTATAAAAATATTCTGACTTTTTTTATGTTTTATATTCTTGTTTCAGTGTAACAACATTCCTGTTGAATTAAGGTATTTCCTTCCTGTGAAGAGTGTCTATTTGGAACAGATTGAACAAGCTGTTGGATTACAGGACTCTCTGTGAAGATGTCACCATCGCCCCCTCCCCCCCTGTTCTATCTCCCTCTCTTTTAAACTGTCTTTCTAAATGTCTATCTATCTCTAACAACAACTGCTTTAGCTCTTATTGTCTGCAAAATGTTCATCACAGAATGAAATTAAAGATCTCACCTAACATCTATCAGTTCATTGTTAAAGTATTCAGTGTAACCATGTTTCAACTGCTGAAAAGAACTCCTTCATCATAGTTACCATTTTGTCACACTTGATTCCACTCCATTCTCTATTACTTTGAGATAATTTACCTGCATATTTGCTAATTGCAGATATCTTGAAATGCCATTATCTAAAGCTGCTAATATCTTTACAACACACCTATTCTACTGTACACTGGGTTAATTGAAAATTGTTTTAAGTAAAGCAGTTTCATACAATTTAAACTTTATATTCCTTTGCATAACAGTATCATAAAATGACTTCTTCAGAGATTGAATCTTCTCTCTATTTTAACTCTAAGATTACATAATTTTACTGTAGATTTTAAAATACTTGCCAATTTAATCTTTACCCCCAAAATGTATAGAAACAATTAATCAAGTGGAAGCTGATATTTACAAGTCACTATTTACTAACTTGGAGACATCTAATGAAGCTAGCAAGTTTTATTTATGAAATGCAAACAAAAGTCTATTTTTGCATCCATTTGTGGCATCTAAAATGTTTATTTTTATTAATTTTTTTTTTTTTTCAATAAAAAAAATGTTTATGTATAAAATTTTTCTTTTGAAAAATTTGCAAACCAATCATATGACTTGCTTCTAGCATAAGCATAAGGCCAGAAATTTGGATGGATAGGGGGTTGGTCAATTAAATTCACCCCAGTACTTAACTGGTACTTTATTTTATTGACTTTAATACTGATGAAAGGCAAAATTGAGCTCAGCAGAATTTTAAATCAGAATGTAAAGAACTGAAATAAATACTATAAGGCATTTAGTCTGAGTTCATTATTCAGCCAATCCAACATGTTTTAGTTATAATAATAATAATTGGAAGTGTTATTTATACCCGTTTAGTCTTGGTGTAAAAAAAGGGCTACAGCAAATATTTTGCTCAATACCACAGATCTTAACCAGCTGAGCATGTCCCTTAGTGGGTGATGATATGTGCATCTCTGATCATGAGCAGGAATAATTGGGGAACATCATAGCCATATGTTGAGAGGAATCTGTTGGGGATTGAATAATTCTCCTTTGGAAACATGGTTGTTTCATTTGTCATTGTTAAACAATCTTCATTCAAAGACCTTTTAAGGTGGGTGGGCTACTTGACCTCAAGAAAATTCTAATTTGATCCCATCTGCAAGCTCATGCACTGTTTAGCTTGATATGAGGTCACCATGTCATGCACATATGATTGTGATGCATGTGCCTGGTGTACCCTTATCAGACAGGTAATCATGATGGGTATATTGGGCTTCATATATTTGTACCCCAGCTTTGATGGTATGCACTGCTTTTTCATTCAGTAATAATAATAATTATAATGATGATGATGACCTTTTAAAACTTTGACACAATGTTGTCACACATTTTGTAGAAAGGAAATAGTTGATTTTATTAAGTAAAGACAACCATAGATTAGATCTGAACTCAAACATAACAGTACATAGCTAAAAACCGCATAGGTGCCTAAATTGATCTTGCCAAGATGCAAGAGCATGTTTCCACACATTCTCAAATTCAATCCCTTGCATGTCAAGTTGTAGGGCTAATTGAGCAATCCTTGTCTATGAAATTTCTGGCTTTGTATCTTTGTTAAAAACAAGAAGGAATATAGTGCATCCATTTGAAATACCAATAGATTAATACTTATATTTGCCAATTTTCATTTACCATAACATCATTTGAATTATTATTGTTTAGCATATCAGCATTTGGGACATTAGTATTCAGGGTTTACCTAATGAAATTTACTTCTCTATTCTGCTTGTTCTCAATGTCTCCTCTCCTCCACATCAACACTTTCTCATATTAATGTTATGATTGCTTCTGTTACAATTTTAGTATCAACACAGAAGCTATTCAGCCAGATACCTGGATTTTTTTTACTTTATCTACATGTTTGGCATATAGGCAAACCCTGTAAATTTGTTTTGTATTGCAGCCTTTACATAAGAAAGGCATTTGAAATTTAATGTATTTTCCACATTGTTCATCAAATCTGTTCTTGACTTGGCAGCCTCTTTTGGTTATTGGTTACACATTGAAAAACTATTTATGAATATTGTAAAGGATTTTATTGAACCTTACAGTCAGTAACCATTTGTTGATTCTGTGATTTCTATTATATTTCAATTTGAAAACAAAATTTAATGCTTATTTCTAGTGTGATGAAGAAGAGTTCAAACTACATGGTTACTTAACCAAGCTACTTTTCCTCTACTACATGAGGTTCAAAAAAATTCAACTTTTCAGTAACAAGACAAAAACAAAACAGCTCTTTGACTGAATTTTTTTAACAATGTTCTGTTATGTTACATTTTTTTTCCCTTCCTCTAACACATTTGCAATATGTCTTCCTGACTAATGATTCCTACTAAAATTTTGAAGAAGGGGAAAAAAACTTATTTTCAAGGACTTGACTTTCTTGAATATTACAGTGGATGGATTTATTTTTATGCGTCTTTGTTTTTATGAATTACATGCGTTTATACACACATATATACACACACACACACACACAACACGTGTTGCATCACATTACACATATGGATGCGTTTATAGACGTCAGAAGATACAATAATTAATTTTTAACAAAACTGACTCTCTATCATACTGATAAACTTGTATATGCATATGTGTACTTATACATATAGGGGCATAGACAAACAAATGTACAGTTTGTATATGTTCCATGTCATATACATACATTTCATACAGGTACATATAAACACACACACACACATGCACGTGCATGTATATGCATATATATGTATAATGTATCAATAATGTATATATATAATGTAATGTATCAACAATAATGTATATGTATATACATGTATATAACATATATGTAATATATATAATATAATACATATATGTATTGTATATAATATACATATATATATAATATAATGTATATGTGTGTGTATATATATATATATATATATATATGTATATATGTATGTATATATATATGTATATATGTATGTATATATGTATGTATATATATATGTATATATGTATATATATATATATATGTATTTATATA
>NC_068983.1:136924310-136927963 GCF_001194135.2 Octopus bimaculoides | reverse complement strand
TATATATATATATAAACTGCCTACCTTATGTAGGTAAAAGAAATTTGCAATATATTAAAAAATCTTCAGGTTAAAAAAGGTTCTAAAAATGGAAATAAATGAATATTTAAAATAATTTTGTATTATTTGTATTTTGTACACTTACTTTACAGAGTTTACTAACACAGTTCTATATGCTTGCCAACCATATGGTGTTGATTTCAGTTCCACTGAGTGTCATGTTGGGCAAGTGTCTTCTACTATAACCCCATTCCCAACTAAAGCCTTGTTAGTGGATCTGGTACATTGAAGCTGAAAGAAGTCTGTCATGTATTTGTATATATGTATGCGTGTGTACACACACATATGCACACGTGTGTGTGTGTATCCTTGTCTAAACATTATGTGATAGTTGTAAATGAGCATCTTTGTCATACAAGTAAGGTTTTTCATTTCTAGTCTTTTATGAAAAACCTGTCTAGCTATGGAATAATATTACCTTGCTTGAAAACATGAGGGTTGGTGACAGGAAGGGCATCTGGCCATAAATCTACCTCATCAAATTCCATGTGACTCATGAAAGCATGGAAAAGTGGACATTAAATTATGTCAATGATTATGGTATAATATATTCTTATACAAATATACACTGACAAGAACTTCTGGGAAATTATCTACTGAAGTAGACACTCAGCAGGTTTTATCTCTCATTCACTTATTGTCACAGTGAAAAAAAGGAAGTATTACCCAGATTGACCTTATATTTCTGTAAAGATGTTAAAAAAATAGAAAGAATTAGAAGTGAGAGAATGGTTGTACAAGCAGGATTTGAGGCTTAGGTTTTAATGTGACTTTTCTCTGGGAAACAGATTTCTAAATATCAAAATAAAATATTCTGAAAGCTATCAAGAAGGAATATGACTGCATTTGACTTGGAACCAGGAGATTTTTATTGAAGAGGTTTAATTAATTACACCCAACTGTATTTAGGTATTTTATCAATCTCAGAAGGAATGAAAGTTAAGTTGACCTAAAGATTTTAAGGTTTTGTTGTAAGATTTGAAACCAAGTCAAATTAGGAAGTTAAAGTCATGACATAACAATAGCTTGTTCATGTGAAAGGCTGAGCTATTGGCCACTCAGCAGCCTAACTTCACATAATCGATCAATCTTGATCCTTCTGGAACATTTCCCTACAAGGATTGATATAAAGGCTTGTTTTTAGTGCCAATTTTCAGAATGCATGGTAACCTGTAAACTTGCTGCATACACTCTGTTTTTATAATAGTCATTTTCATGACTGTCAGCACAGTTTGGATATATCAATTTAGTCAGCTGAAATTAATCTACTGTCTTGACTAATGTCAGTACAGAGCTTTTGTGATCAACTATTTATGAACACCACTGAATTATTCCTTCAATTTTGTTGGGGAACTTTATAATTCATGACCAGCCATAATATTACATGTGTGGTGAAATAAAAGTTACAATTAAATGTTTGCTTGGTTCTGTTTATATCGTTCACACTCAGTTTCACATGTCTACAATCAACCAGCAACATCAGTGACGCTCAACGAAGCTTTCTTACAACTAAAACCACATTAACGACCTATCAATGAAGTTAACATCCAGTTATTGTGGCTAATTATTGACCTGAACTATGAATTCTGCATATCTGCAGTAATATCTACATACAGCCCTCGACTTTCTTGGCATATCATTTTGGCTAATTTTTCATTCAAAAATTTCCAACTGAAGTTTGTGTGTGTGTGTGTGTGTGTATACATACATACATATATATATATATATATATATATATTGGATTCATTGCCCAGAATGAATGGTAGTAACATGCAACATAGAGTAGTGAGGTCTCTTATCTTGTTGGGTGCAAGGTAACCTCACTAGTGCTTTTGTTATGATCAAATGCATCAAGTACACTTTGGGAAGTGACTGATGATAGGAAGGGCAGCCAACTATAGAAACCATGTCAAAACAAAACATACAAGGTATTGTTCCCCAGTCCATACGAGTATTGAAAGATAATGATGAAATGTGTGTAAGCATGTACATATATTACAAAGGTGTTTCCCAAACCTTTCGCACCAAATTGCAATATAGCCCACCTATCAGCCAAAATCTGCTCCATCGCCCACCTACGTAAAAAAAACCCTCCAGGACCCCCCCCCCCCTGGATCATTTGACACACACACTATATCGTAGATTCGTTGTTCTGTTAGTGCCATTTGGACTAAATATGCGGTTGTTTACAAATCCCTCATTGTGGGTTTAGTTTTGCTATTAGTGTCAATAAAATTCTAATGTTAGCTCTATATTATGCAGACAGATTAACTTCTGGAAACTTGCGCTTTCTTTTATACCAATTTTCATTTTCCCCAAATGAACCACTGATCAGAACTACCGATGCAAAAGTAATTAATGATTGTATTATAAAGGAAAAGAATAAAACTTTTTAATGAGAACCATGTGACTGGTGCGATGCAGCTGGTGCAGATACGTTCGGTTCCAAACTTGGCGACTTTAGTCGCAAGTCTCCTCATTGTAACACGAGTCCAATTCCTTTTTGGGAAAGTAAAGTTCCAACATGGTTAAAACCAGATTCAACCAGGTATGAGGTAGGGAAGGCAAGCAAAAGTAATTTCAGATGTTTCCACAGACTGGGGTAGGAATCCAATATATTCTGATGGTACCACAAACCTTCTTTGCCATTACGACGATATCGCATTGTGGCGTCATTGTCATTTTGTAATTCTATCAATTCCTCCTGATCATCCTCGCAATCGACTGCATCGACCTCAAACGGATTGCTATACCAATTTGGAATATTCAGCGCAATAACATCTTGAAATCGCTCCACCATGTTATCGTGCAATGATTGTAAATAGTTGCGATATGCAGTTAAATCCTCATCAACCAATTCATCTTTCAAAGAATCAAGTTGTGGAAATTGATGGAATTGACGTTTTGAAATGTTAGTCTTGTACAAAACTAATTATGAAATGAAAGTACTTATAAATGATTTACAATCAGCGGGAGTTTTTCTCTTTCCTTGCAATAACTTATTTAATTTTGTGAATATATCACAAAGAAAAAAGATATCGCATCTTGCAGCCATCAATGAAGCGGATAGTGGAGTATCTTCAAAGAATGATATAACTATATGAAACAGTTCAACAAAGCATAAAACAGTTTCCTTTTGACAGCCACCGCACTTCAGTATGGTATAAGAGTTTAGTGTGGTCCTCATCATTTCTCAGACAGAGTTGACCGAAAATTCGATCAGACAAGAGACTGGACTTCAATTTGTTCGCAGTCTTGATAACTAACTGTAGCGCATCATTCAATCTATCGTTCATATTTTGTCCCACTAAATGCTGCAGGTGTGCCAAGCAATGAATAGTTAGTATCTGGTGGGAAATTTCACGCTTTAGGAAAGATGAAAAACCTCTGTATCTTCCTATCATCGAAGGAGCTCCATCAGACGCACAGGCAAGAATATTACTGAGTGGGATATTATGTTCAAAAAGGAAAGGCTCGAGAGTGTGAAAAATAGTCGCACTTGTAGGAAAGTGGTTATACAGCATTAGGTATATACCCGCTTCTGTACATTAAATTTTTTGAAGAAACAACGGAACGCAGATTCTGAACTATCA
>NC_068983.1:136923560-136924300 GCF_001194135.2 Octopus bimaculoides | reverse complement strand
TCTGCTATCAAAGGCGTCACTACATGGCTCCCCCGCGAGTGCCGAAAGCATGAAAAATAGAAATTTTGGAGGAACGCCTGAGGCAAGATGGCCACCGAAACCACCCACAAGATGTGGCACAAATACACACAAAGAAAAATCAAAGAATTGAATGTACACTTGTGAAATACATGCATGCAATGTACAAATGAATTGACAATGACAAAACAACCGTGATGACAACTGTCCAGGAAACTGGAATCATGCGATGTAAAAGTCTGATTTTTTGTTTTTTTCTGAAAGGAAAGAAAATATATGAGTGCACAAGTGTGTGTGTGAGAGAAAACACAGAACATAGTAAAAGTGTCTGTAGTATAAACTGTGAAAAGTCTTAAAACACTGAGATAGAGAAAACCAGTTCGTATTAAAATTCCACAAGGAGATAGAATGTTCATACACAGGAAGTTGTGGTCAAGGATCAGAGCTGTAGTTGAGCGTCGGATGCTGGGACCTGTGTTACCTGGTACGGAATATTCTGGCTGGTTAGTTTTGGTCTGTTGATCATGAGTGGAAACATCCACTCTAATAGGGTCGAGATAAAACCGCGCTTGTTGATGTTGGTTGCTTGTGTACGTGTAGAAGACGTGTTGGCGATGCTGGTAGTATGTAGAGTCGTATTGCTGCTGGCGACGTCGGGGGCGATGCTTGTAGTTCGTAGTGGTTGTTGATGTTGTCGCTGGAAACTGGCTGTAGCTGTGTTC
>NC_068983.1:136918160-136922585 GCF_001194135.2 Octopus bimaculoides | reverse complement strand
AAATGAAAAACTTTACCGTCGAAAAAATTTTCTTAGCTTTTCACTTGTGATGGATGAGAATGTAGAGGCAATCCTGAAGTTGGACGTCGCGAAACATACGAATTCAATGGCTGTTGAAAACGAGGTCTGTAGATCTTTTAGCTCGGGGTACCAATTGTAGTATTATTGGTCGCAGTTCAGATTTTCGGCTGCAATCGTTCTTCATTCGAGGTCACCAATTGTAGGGAAGTACCGTGTGATGACCAAGAGAAAGTCCTGCAGCTGTGGAATAAGCTGATGCGAGTGATTGTGTGCATACTCTATCTGTGACGAGCATGTTGAGAGACAGATGACGGCTTGTGTAGTATTATCGGTCGGTAGTTCAGACTTTCAGCTGCTGTTGTTCTTACTCGGGGTCACCAATTGTAGGGAAGTACCGTGTGATGACCAAGAGAAAGTCCTGCAGCTGTGGAATAAGCTGATGCGAGTGATTGTGTGCATTCTCTATCTGTGACGAGCATGTTGAGTGGTGACGGCTCGTGTAGTATTATCGGTCGGTAGATCAGAATCCCGGCTGCAGTCGTTCTTTATTCGGGGTCACCAATTGTAGGAATTCTCCTGGCTGCGTTTGTTCTTGAGTCGGGGTCACCAATTGTAGGAAAGTGGTTATACACCATTAGGTATATACCTGCTTCCGTACATTAAATTTCTTGAAGAAACAACGGAACGCAGATTCTGAACTATCAACACAACAATATTTATTTACAGAGGAAATAGGCAGCACTTCGCCCTTTGGTTGCTGAGATGCCGTCAATGATGTTGAGTGGTTATTTGTCTAGCTCCAGAGTTGGAATGTTGGAGAGAGACTGCTACAATGTCTTGGCTCTTCGTCGGCCAGCGAGAAAGAGAATGAATAAGGGCGCGAAGCTTGGATATCGATGACTACGCATGCGCATGAGACTCTTCCTGTGTTCCTTCCGGAACTAGTCCCTGCGCATGCGTGGATAAGCTTTCCAGAAATGTCTGCTATCAAAGGTGTCACTACACACCTTTCGAATCAAGCGGCAATTTCTCTGTGAACAGTATTTCCTCACAAGGACGAAGGTCTTCGCTGAAATACCGAACATATACTAATCAAGCATTGATTGTCCACAACAGTTGACTCATCCACTTCTATAGAAAATTCAGAACGCTGGAGAATATTAATCGATGCGTCGAGAAATTGTATTATTACTAAGTGGGATCTTCTTCATAATGTTATTGGGTTTTTCGTGCACGTTGACAAAACCTCTTCGATAACTGCGCGAAGTAATGTTTCTCCAATTGTGTGAGGCTTCCCAGACTTAGCAACAAGCAATGCAATCAACCCGCCATTCTCCTGTTTACTAGTTTCCTGGAGTAGCGTGTTGAATGTTTGTATTTGCTTTTTGATAGAGGAGCTCACTTGCAAAAAGTATGATAACAGCTTGTCCTTCTTGTCAGAATGCTTTGCAGCAAAGTGATGCTTCAAGCGTGAAGGTTTCATTGCTTCGTTGGTTAATGTTTGATGGTAAAGAAGGCATTTTGGTAACTGACAGTTTTGAGGAGAGGGAATAAATCCAAACAATAAATAATTACTACTGTACTGTCGACAAATTTTCTTCACTGGAGGAAGCAGTAAAGCGAAAATGTGAAAACGAATTTCTACAGACGGCGTCAGAAAGGCAGTATGGTATTCTCAAAGAGAAGACTTGCCTTTACTGGAGCAAATACGGATCTAGTTCGTTTGGCTGCCAGCATTTAAAAAATTGGAATTTATTGAAAATTTTTTTAAATAGGGACATTAATGTAGCTTTCCAAGTTAAATTGATGGAGTTCAACTTTTTCCAGAAAAAATATTTTTAAAAAGTTATAGAGGTTTAAAGTTTGATCATTTTTCACCCAGTCAAGAAACATGATCTCAAAGCTGTCATTTTGTGCGTGACTGCACATTTTGTCACATACTGAAAATAGCACTTGTGTTTTGTTATGAACCCACAGAATTACGCTCGACATGTTACCGTTCGTAACTTTTTTTTTTATTTTTCAGAGTTTTCTGAAAATTTTTGCGAATTTGAATTCTATACGTGGGACTTCATACAATTATACAAAAGAAAAAAAAAATTGTGGTGGAGTGTGATTTAAAGTCTAGGCCTATTTGGCTGCTATTTTTAGTACACATAACTACCATATCAATGACTGCGACAAAAATATTCGATCGATAAACAAGTCCGCGAGTAGTCAAATCGATAAAAGTGCATCCTTATTTTAGGCATGCCTAGATATCAGTAAATGCAGACTTAATTTCTAAAAATTCATAGTCACCCGCAAAATGCTTATATCGCCCACCATTTTCTAGAAATTCACCCATCGCCCACTTTGGGAAGCTATGTATTACACCAACAAATAAAAAGTAAAAGTTTACTACAAACCCTAACCTTTCCATTCATTGACCATCTTTCATGGAAACCATAGACCAATGACAGTGCTAAAGCTGCTTCCTAACGATTACGCTTACTCTTCAGGATCAGAAGTTAGTTAATCTATGAGCAATTTCTGAGCCCATAAGCATAAACCACTTTAGAATGGCTGATTTTTACACAAACTGCTTTGCAGAATCATCCCACTCGATTCACCTTCTCTACAGGTGTACTAGTTTTTATTAGTTGCACTCTTGCAGATAAAGCCATGTATTATTTGCTTTGCTTCTTAGTCTATACAAAATCTCTTCTCAACCTGACTTGCCTCACTGTCACCTCCACATATTCCTCAAGGTGATGATGATAAAATTTTTGATATTTCCTATCCAACAAAGCCACCAGTTCCAAGTTTTTTTTTTATGAAACTCAGAGATAGCTTATAACCTTATCAAACTTCAATTTGCAGGGATCCATATGCAGATAAAAAAAATATCAGGAGAAACTGCAGTGTCTCTCACCTTGTCTAACAACTTATTGTATCTTCCTGAGGAGGCTGTGACAACTGACTGAAACCTTTGGCAATATTCTGTGCTTGAGAAGACCTGTCAAACCAAGTGAGATTGTAGTCATGGCCAATGCCGGTCTTGGAGTGGTTGGCATTAGGAAGGCATCCAGCCATAGAAACCATGCCAAATCAGATTGGAAGCAGGTGCAGCTCCTCAGTTTTCTGTTAAACTGTCCAAGCCATGCCAGCATGGAAAACGGATGTTAAATGATGATGATAATGATCTTGTAGTGAAACCTCTCTCTCGGGGGTATTTATTTACAAATGATAACGAAGCAGCTAACATCTAGCCTTTGGCCCGCTTGGACCGCTGTGTCCATCACCTTGATTGGCTCTTATTTGCGCTGCATTTGTCACCAGTTCTGTTTTGTGCCAGGGTGCATATCAACCAATCGTGGCCTTCTGTTAAGGTCACGTGAGAGAGTGTTTCCTGCTGTTTCTGGAGCCCCTTTTTATCTATAAATAGCTCTGCTTCATCAACACCAGTTTGTCTTCGATTTCAGACCTCATACAGGTCTGGTCATTGACAATCTCACAGAACACAGCTCCAGCCAGTTTCCAGCGACGGCGTCAACACCACCGATCTACTGTCTACTACAGTCCCGTCACCAGCGCCAACGCCACCACCAGAGTACACGCTACCAACAACAACCGCGGTTCCTTCTCAACACTGTTTGTGTGGATTGTTTCCACCTCGAAAATAACAGCCAGAACAACCTGCGAGGATCTTCTGTACCAAGTAACCAGTTGCAGCATCAAAGCTCAACTTCATACACAACATGTGAGACCTCAGCTCTGCTATTCGGCCACGACCTCTTGTGTACAGACATTCTACCTACTGTGTAACTCTTCTATGAACTGGTACTTTCTTATCTTTGTGTTCAGGACTCTTATAGTCTATGTTACAGACTCTTATTCCATGCTCTGTATTTCTCATTCACACACACACCAACATATTAGTGTATACATACTATTGTTCATACGAAGGCCTGTCTTATGTATTGTATTACTTATATTGCCGCATGCATGCACACACAGACACACAATTGACTACCTTAATAAATTTACTCTCTATATATATCTAATGGTTGTGTCTCTCTCATTCCTTTGCTGGCACTTGCTCGCATCTCACATGCGAGCCCATCTTATGACATACTAGCAGTATAGCCCGGCGCTGCTCAGGATTAAGCTAGGATTATTAAGTGATCAAGTGCTTTATTTCAAACCAAAATAAGTAACATGGACATCAGATTTGAGCGAAATCCGTTGAAATTGGTTTGGCTGAAAATGGTTTGCTGGCAATTTGATTGGGAAATCCCATAAGGAATCAGTTTATTGGTTATTTCCACTCATTGACTGTTTCTTTTTTAAAGTTACATTAGAGATCTGCATAGGAAAAGGTTGATCTGAAGGTTTGCATTGGGGATGTGAATTGGAGTAACT
>NC_068983.1:136908709-136917855 GCF_001194135.2 Octopus bimaculoides | reverse complement strand
AAAACAAATAAATGATTTAAAATAAATATATTTGAATTGTTGTGTGAGAAAGTATATATAATCTCATTATAGAATATAGTGTCTTTCAAAAACATCGTATATTTTAAACTATATCTCATGTTTAAGAAAAAAAAATGCCTTTTACATTTTACACTTACTGTCTTAGCTACATTTTCATTCCTAATACGCTTTCTGCCTCCCTTTCCACTTTTTCGTTCCTTTGTTTTTTTTTGTTTTTTTAGACGCTAGCAAAGTAAACTGTCTTGCTTAGCAAAATTTGCTTTGATTTCTGTCTGCCTTACCCACTTTTTTCATTTTTTTTTTTTGGACGCTAGCAAACACTGTATCTTCCTCCACCCCCTGTCACAAACACACTATTTCTTTCTTTCTTTCTCTCTCCCTCTGTCTGTCTGTCTGTCTTTCTCTCTTTCACGCGCGTACGCACAGATTTGACTTCGCCATGTCAACAAACTTCAAAATTGGTAAAAGTTTATCGATTTTTACAGGTATACGCGGGTACCTCTGAGAGAGAAAGTTCACTAAAATGCACATAGGGTCATTCCGAATCTTCTCCTAAAATTGGAGCGACATGCGTGCTAATTTGTGGACGTGCATAAACCACATTCACGTACACACACACACACAAACATCTTCTGTTTTATAGATATTGATTATACGTTTTGTGTTGACCGTGCGACGCATTTCAAAGGAGCCTGTTTCCACACGTCGCCATTCTCCTTTGGTTTACAC
Organism: Octopus bimaculoides; assembly: GCF_001194135.2. Classification (NCBI taxonomy): domain Eukaryota; kingdom Metazoa; phylum Mollusca; class Cephalopoda; order Octopoda; family Octopodidae; genus Octopus; species Octopus bimaculoides. The sequence goes on along the minus strand of NC_068983.1, from coordinate 136,917,105 downwards.
AGTCGTTCTCTACAAACTGGTGACCCTGACGTGATTCTGTTCATGCAGTTTCTCTTAAATGGCGACTTAGTGCCAGCTTTAGGACCAACCGTTCTTTCAGTTTTTTCAGTAGAATTATTTCCTGTGTCGTCTGTTTTGTCTTTGACAATCAGACTGGTGTAAGGCTATTGTAGTGAAACCTCTCTCCCGGGTATTTATTTACAAATGATAACGAAGCAGCTAACATCTAGCCTTTGGCCCGCTTGGACCGCTGTGTCCATCACCCTGATTGGCTCTTATTTGCGTGGCATTTGTCACCAGTTCTGTTTCGCGCCAGGGTGCATATCAACCCTTATTGCAGCCCCTATTTGTTCCACGTACTTCTCGAGATTTTTACTCACTCTTCCCAGGGCTCTGACAATTATTGGTACTACTGCTACCTTTTCCATTGACCACAACTTCTTAACTTCCCAAGCTAACCTGTCATATCTCTCAACTTTTCTTTCTTCCTTATCGCATAGCTTGTCAGCTGGGCATGCTATATCTATGATCCAGCATAGTTTGTTTTCTTTCTCAATTAAGACTATGTCTGGCTTCCTATTCTCTATCTCATGATTGCACTGAATCATAAAATCCCATAGGATCTTTGCATTTCCATTTTCGATGATGCCTTCAGGTTTGTGGTTGTACCAATTTTTTGCTCTGTCAAGTCCATACTTGTTGCAGAGTGTCCAATGGACAAGCCTGGCTATATTGTTATGGCGCCTCTTATATTCCTTCTGGGCTAGTGGCGTACATTGGCTGGTAATATGCCATACGGTTTCACCGTATTGTCCACAGATTCTGCACTTATCACTTTCTGCTGTGTTGTCTATTCTGCATTTTATGTAGTTTGTTCTTAGTGCTTGCACTTGGGCAGCAGATTAGAGCCTCCGTTTCCGGTTTTGAATCACTTTTAGTAATCCACAGCCATCTTTTTTCTCTGTCTGTCTTATCTTCAACATCCCTATTAAATTGACCATGCATTCCTTTCTTTACCCACCTATTTTCAGTTTCATTCGTTTTCGATTTCTTGTATTGTGCTTTATCTTTGCAATCCTTCATCCTACACAAGCCTGACCTTCCTACTTCTAATAATAGCGGTTCTGTGGCATTTTTACATACCATACTATGTTGTTTTCTACTGCTCTAATGCTGTGTTCATATCCAATAAGTCCTCTTCCCCCTCTTTTTCTTGGTACATACAGTCTGTCTGTGTCACTTTTTGGGTGGAATGACCCATATCTAGTTAGCAACTTCCTTGTCTTTCTGTCTAAGTTGTTTAGTTTATCTACTCTCCATGCGATTACCCCTGCTCCATATCTAAGGAGTGAAACAGCCCAGGTGTGGATAGCTTCGATCTTATTCCGTCCATTTAATTTCAACTTAAGGATCAGTCTCAGTCTGTGCAAGTACTCCACCTTAAATTTTTCTGTCATTTCTTTCTCCATCAATTTATTTATTTCCAGTATCCCCAAGTACATAAGTCTCTTCTGTCTGCTTCTTAACCTCCCCAGATGGTATCATTAGCCCGTCCATACATTTGATTTTGCCTCTCTTCAAGACTAACACACCACACTTTCTCAGTCCGAACTCCATTCTGATATCAGCACTGAAGGTATACACCATATCAACGAATGAGGGAACTGACTTGGGCTTCATCTTTACCATAAAGTTTGAGGGCATCCATGAATAACAAATGGTTGACTTTTTGCTGGCGGCTTTTGAATACATACCCAACTTTTGCTTTCTTCAGAATCAGTGTTAGTGGTATCAAGCACAGTACAAAGATCAGTGGGGACAGGCAGTCCCTTTGGAAGATGCCCCTTCTAATTTCTACTGACCTTAGACTTCTTCTGTATGCTGTCAGGTCCGTCCTCCAATTTGCCATACTTTTTCCAAGCAATCGCTCAACATTCGATGCAATACCAAATAGGTTCATACACTCCATAATCCAAGAATGTGGGATCATATTATATGACTTTATTATTATTGGGCCACAACTGCTGAGGACATGCGTAAGCTCACAAGGAATGAAGCTAGTATGTCCGATGGATGTGTAATATCAGTGTGCATACTCGACAGAGTGTTAGTACCTTGAGAGAAAAGTTGGACCTAAGAAACATCAGTTGTGGTGTGCAAGAGAGACGACTGCGCTGGTATGGTCATTTGGCGAGAATGGATGAAAATAGCTGTGTGAAAAGTATCACAGCCTAGTGGTTGAGGGTACCTGTGGAAGAGGTAGACCCAGGAAGACCTGGGATGAGGTGGTGAAGCACGACCTTCAAACATTAGGCCTCACCGAGGCAATGACTAGTGACTGAGACCTTTGGAAATATGCTGTGCGTGAGAAGACCCGGCAAGACAAGTAAGACCATAACCCGTGGCCTTTACCAGGGGTGTAGCCAGCCCACTTATACGTACCTTCCCTTCTTTAGACACAAATCCCTGCTTGCAAGTGAACCTGTTGAGGCAAGTGAAATCGAAATCGAACCAAATTCGACGACTGGCACCCATGCCAACCTTCCTTCATTGGACACTAAACTCTACTTGCAAAGACCTGTTGGGGCAAGTGAAATTGTAACTGAACCAAATTCGATGATTGGCACCCATGCTAGTGGAGCACTAACAGCACCATCCAAGTGGGATCACTGCCAGAGCAGCTGTCTGGCTTCTGTGCCGGTGGCACGTAAAAAGCACTATTTGAGCGTGATTGTTACCAGCGTCGCCTTACTCAGACTTGTGCCGGTGGCATGTGAACAAAACATTCGAGCGAGGTCATTGCCAGCGCCACTGGACTGACTCCTGTGCAGGTGGCACATAAAAACACCATTTAAGTGTTGCCGTTGCCTGTACTCCCAGACTGGTCCTCGTGCCGGTGGCATGTAAAAGCACCCACTACACTCTCAGAGTAGTTGGCGTTAGGAAGGGAATCCAGCTGTAGAAACTCTGCCAGATCAGATTGGAGCCTGGTGCAGCCATCTGGTTTGCCAGTCCTCAGTCAAATCGTCCAACCCATGCTAGCATGGATAGCGGATGTTAAACGATGATGATGATGATGATGATGATTTTTATTATTAATAATAATATAGGCCACCAGCACAGTTAGAAGTATCTAACTGCTGGTACTCTATGGTGTAATAGAGTCAATTTAGAAAAAAACAAAGTGCTAGTAAATAGGAAGGCAGACAAATCACAAAGCCATTCAGGTAGATGGCCCTGCCTGATCTGTAGAAAAGGTGTAGGTAGAAACTCCATAAGATGTACCCGGTGTAAGCTATGGACACATAAGAGGTGCAGCAATATCAAAGGAATGTTAACTGGGAAGAGAGTTTTTGTGTGTGACAGATGCACAAGGACAATAAACACTGACGATGTACAGAAAACAGATTCCATCATATGTCAGGGAGAAAAACTAGAAGTAGTTGATAGCTTCTGTTATCGAGGTGACCAAATCAGTAGCAGGGGTGGATGCTCTGAGAGTATAGCTGCTTGAATAAGAATAGCCTGAGCAAAGTTCAGAGAGCTCCTACCTCTGCTGGTTACAAAGGGCCTCTCACTCAGAGTGAAAGGTAGACTGTATGATGCCTGTGTGCAAACAGCCAGCCATGCTACACAGCTGTGAAACATGGGATGCAACTGCTGAGGACATGGTAGGCTTCAAAGAAATAAAGTGAGTATGCTCTGTTGGATGTTTACTGTCAGTATGCATACACAACAGAGTGTAAGTGCCCTGAGAGAAAATTTGGACATAAGAAGCATCATATGTAGTGTGCAAGGGAGACGACTACGCTGGTATGGTCATGTGTTGCATATGGATGAGGACAGCTGTGTGAAGAAGTGTCACACCCTAACAGTGGAAGGAACCTGTGGAAGAGGTAGACCCAGGAAGACATGGGATGAGGTGGTGAAGCATGACCATCGAACTTTGGACCTCACAGAGGCACTGACAAGCGAATGAAACTTTTGGAGATATGCTGTGCTTGAGAAGACCTGGCAAGCTATGTGAAATCATAGCTGTGGCCGATGCCAGTGTTGCCTTGTAGACCTCCAATACTGTGATTAATGCAGTTGATATTTAGCTTGAATACTTATAAGTTGATGTCTAGAGGAAAAACATGAGTAGAAAGGGAATTCTAAGGTGTTGAAATTTTGGAGAGATAGTTAGTGTAGTACTTGCATGGAGAGACACAGTAAAGGTGATGAGAAGAAATACAAGTGTTTGTTAGTGAGTTTGAGTTACAACTAATTAGATTTAACTGAGTGCCTTGAATACATGCAGTATTTTCTTTGTTTTGTTTTACATTATACTGAAAGCTCTCTATACAATGTGTGAACTCTTCTGTATATTATATATGTGTATGCTCTATGGTTTGGGTTATGTATTTATCTACAACTTCTTTAATCATTGCCATGAAAAGATTGTTTCTCTTCAATCCTTACCTTATGGTTGTCTTTATTCCCAGATCTTTATAATTGGATAGTTCCTCCATTACTTTTAGGTACACATTATCAATGATTTAGTCAGATGTGTCCAAATTTTAATTCCTTTAATAATCCTGTTACTGGAGTGCTACTTGAACACATACATGTATTTTATTTTTAGGTAAATTGTTATAGATAAACTTATATAACATGGTATTGCAGGAAATATTTTTCAATGTTCATCACATACCTAAAAGCTGCAATATGTCATAAGGTTGCTAACTCCAATTTAGACTGATACTTCAGTCAGGAGGTGCTTCCTTTCCTGACGATCCTTGCTAACAATATTCAATTTATTCACCTTAATCTTCCTGTCTGCATGGATTGCTATTTCAAAGAATATGGTCACTTTTTCATTGCCTGAGATCTTTTCAGATTTATATTTATGCCATCACTTTCTGTCAGTATTTCATAATACTTGCATAATTTTCAGGATATGAAGGCTCCAACTTATATTTTTCATGATTAGCTGGGTTTGGATGGTTCTTTTACAGTATGACATTCCTAGATCCACTGATAACTATTGTCAAATGCATCTCTCTCTCTCTCTCTCTCTTTCTCTTTCTGGCTGAGTAACCATGTACCTCTTCTTTAGCAAGACACCTGTTTCTGCCTCTCTGTTTCTCTGTCACACTCTAACCTTTCATCATCTGACACAAGCTCTCCTCCTCCAATGCCCCCTCTCCTCCTCCAATGCCTCCTCTCCTCTCTAAATTCCTTGTCTTGTAAGTTACTTGGTGATCTTGCTGGCGCAGGTGCCATGTAAAAAGCATCCAGTCCACACTGTACAGTGGTTGGCATTTGGAAGGGCATCCAGCTGTAAAAAACCATGCTAAAACTGACCTCATCTGTGCTGGTGCCACGTAAAAAGTACTCAGTTCATTCTGTGGAGTGGGTGATGTTAGGAAGGGCATCCAGCTGTAAAAACCCTGCTAAACCAGACACAGTAGCCTGGGGTAGTTTTCTATCTGGCTAGCTCCTGTCAAACCGTCCAACCCATGCCTGCATGGAAGGTGGACGTTAAGCAATGATGATGATGATGATGATCTCATGATGGAAAGCATCTCTATTTTTATTGCTAAATATCAAAATATTATCACAAACATTGGCACAAAGCTAATCTCTCTCAATACTACTCTTCCCTTAGTTGAAGTAACTTTATCAATGTCTTACATATTACTTGGTGACCTCACTGGTGCTAGTGCCATGTAAAAGGCACCCAGTACATTCTGTAAAAGGGTTGGCATTGGGAAGGGCATTCAGATGTAGAAACTACGCCAAAGCAGACAGAAGAGCTCAGTGCAGTCCTTTAACTATCTGACCCCTAACAAACTGTCCAACCCATACCAGCATGGAAAATGGATGTATGATGATGATGATGACGATGATGATTGTCACAGATAAAGCCACACTTTAATCCTAAACCTAATTCTTAAATTTACAGCAAGACATATGGTAACTGTGAGATATTGGGTCTCATTGAGATGAATGAAAATGATCAGCAGATTAAATAATAAGAGGAGGAAGAAAATGGAAAAGGAAGGGAAGAGGAAAGAAAAAAAGAGTAGGAAGAAGTGTCAGAAGAGGCAGTGAATATAACAGGAAAAACAAGAAGAAGGATTAAGAAAAGCGAAAAGGGTAAGAAAATGAAATCAAAGCTGCTGAAGAGCTACAACAAAATATCTCTCCCTCATGCTTAACACTTTACATAAACTTACATATAAACCTTTCACAAAAATATAATTTTATTGGTAACAGTTAATTAATCAATTCAAATGTAATACAGGTACTTACTTTCTGGCTGCATAAAAATGCTTAGCATTGTGCAAATATGTTGGAGAGAGGGTCTTTATTTTTATTTTTGGTAATTTTAATAACAATATATGGCTACATTGCCTTCAGGCCATCGCCAGTACCTGCCTGATTGGCCCACGTGCCGGAGGCATGTAAAAGCACCCACTACACTCTCGGAGTGGTTGGTGTTAGGAAGGGCATCCAGCTGTAGAAACTCTGCCAAATCAGATTGGAGCCTGGTGTCGCCTCCTGGTCCACCAGTCCTCAGTCAAATTGTCCAACCCATGCTAGCATGGAAAGCGGACATTAAACGATGATGACAACGACGATGATGATAGAATGAGAAAGTGTTGTATTAGTTTGATCTATATTCCTGAAATGAATGCTGTTTATATTGAAAGAAATATGTTCATAAATGATTAGCAGCTTTGCTTTAGATATTTCATATTTATTGTTGAGAACATAGTTGAGTTGGTAGGGCACTGATCAACTTGCTGAGTACTCAGCACTTAGTTAAGTGGAGGATTGAGTTGACAACTAGCTAAGAGGTTGTTAGTTTATGTTAATTTCTTGGCATTGTAAACAACGGGGCTGTGGCAAAAACATTTAGCTCAAAGCCTACCTAATTCTAAGCAGGTTCCACAGTTGGTACATTTTATGAATTTAAGTGACACACTCTAATGCAATGGATACCAAAGGTACACACTGACCCAGCAAATCTTAGTGATTTGGAAAGGAATTAGAAGAGTTGTTGTTGTTTAACCATGGTCAACCATGACTGAGTGGAATATATCATCCAGTTTCACATTGACACTTGGCCCATGGGTGATTTTAGTGGAATTTACTTTGTTGCAAAGCATCTAGTTTAAGTGTCTGATCTAAGGATACTTCCCTTACTCCTTCTAGTCAAGGATACTCTGTAAAAGGTCATAGACACTGTCCTTCCTTCTCTGACTAAGTCATCATGTTGGTAATCATTGGAATAATTTAGTGCACTCCACAGATCCATTGTTCCAGATATATTATACCTTTACTAAATTAGCCAGTACTATAACAGCTCAACCATCCACTTGGTTAATTATTGTCCAGTATAGCCCTTTCCCCCTCTCTCTTCCTTTATCTCTTTTTCACTCTCTCCTCCACTCCCTCTCATTCTATTCTAGTTCTTCCTTTCTGTATTTTTTATATCAATTTCCTTAACATTTATTATGCTCTTCTTTTATTCCTTGCATTTCTATATTAGCTGGATGCTTTATTATGTTGTATAAGTTTATCAAAAATACACTAATCTATTTATTCTTGATCTTGCATCTGTCACATTCATTTTATTGTTGGTTAATTAGGATCCTGCATCAAAGCATTATTTAGCAACTTTTAACTGGAAAATTAAATACTACAACTATCAGACTGGGAATTATTGAAACATATACCACTATTTATAAATAAAAAATAATTTTGAGGTGGTAGAGTAAAATTACAAGATAACTTGGTTGGGTGCTATATCTAGCAAAATTGAGAAACTGTACAGAGGCTCCTTTGTTGGATCATAAAAAAAAAGAAAAATAGAGTACTTTAAGAATTTGTGTGAAGGCCACACTTATATTTTCTGAAGCTTCTGATTTTAGTATATATTCTAAGCAAATGCTGTATTGCCAACTCTCAAATGAAGTGGTTTTACAGAGATCCAGTTTCCTCCTATTCAAAGCTGCAGAAATTTTAAACAAACTCATTTTTTATATCATTAATTCATTTCCCTTCTCCATATCACTTTAACATAACAACAACAATGGTTTCAAATTTTGGCACAAGACCAGTAATTTTTGGGGAGAGGGTAAGTCAATTACATCAACCCCAGTGTTCAACTGGTACTTATTTTATTAACTCCACCAAAAGGATGAAAGGCAGAGTTGACCTTGGTGGAATTTGAACTCAGAACATAAAGACAGACAAAATGCTGCTTAGCATTTTTCCAAGTGTGTTAACACTTCTGCCAGCTCATTGCCTTAATAATAATAATAATAATAACAACAACAACAACAACAACAACAACAACAACAACAACAACAACAACAACAACAACAACAACAACAACAACAACA
>NC_068983.1:136905895-136907301 GCF_001194135.2 Octopus bimaculoides | reverse complement strand
ATAGAGATAACTCGAATGTGGAGTCTAAAAACAGAAACAATTCCTATCATAGTAGGTGCCTTAGGTATAATAAAAAAATATTCAGACAAATACATAACAAAAACACCAGGACTTACAAATATATATAACATACAGAAAATTGCACTACTGGGTACTGCACACATTCTACGCAAAACACTTTCAATACAGTAAACATAAGAGCACCACAGCAAACCACAGCACATACCCAAGGCGCACAGAGCTGCGCTCGGTAGTGAAGTGAAAGCACGTTATAAAAATAAAACTACTGAACAATAATAATAATAATAATAATGATAATGATGATGATGATGATGGTGATGGTGATGGTGATGATGATGATGATGATGATCCTTTCTACTATAGGCACAAGGCCTGAAATATGAAGGGATGGATATAGTCAATTACATAGATCCCAGTACTCAACTGGTACTTATTTTTAATCAACTCCGAAAGGATGAAGGGCAAAGTCAACCTTGGTGGAATTTGAACATAAAAACAAATGAAATACTGCTAAGTATTTTGTTCAGTATGCCACCTTAATATTAATAATAATAATAATACTAATAATAATAATAATAATAATAATAATAATAATAATAATAAAGACATTACATTGAATGACTTCAGACAAAAATCATGCCTCCTTATTGATATGACTGCCCTAAACGATATAAATGTATCTGTCAAGACCTACCAAAACCTGAGAAAGTATAAAAATCTTGAAATAGAAAGTGGCAAAATGTGGAACCTGAAGACTGAAACAATACCTGTTGTCATAGGTGCCCTAGGAATGATAGCAAAAGGGGCTGATTGCTACCTAGCTCAGATACCAGGAAACCCCAAAATGGCAGAAATTCAAAAGATAGTGCTCATGGGAACTGCCCATATCCTACATAAAATACTGTCTATGTAATCTCAAATTTTAAAGCAAACTCATAATTTTCTCATGTTTTCTTAAACATTCTCTAGAACAATACTATGTGCAAAACCAAATATACTACACCTTAGGCATAACACCAACATGAACTTCTAACTTGTCTCTTGAGGTCTCTGGGTGAGACTTGGGGCCAACTTGTACAAATACAAAGCAAAAGTCAAACATATAATAATAATAACAATAATAATGATAATAATAATAATAATAATAATAATAATAATAATAATAATAATAATAAATGTCCGGATGCAGTACCAGGCATGTACCACAGATTTGTTTGTCAGTTGTTTGACCATAACCAGTTGAGCATGTCCCTTGGTGGCTGACGATGTGTGCATCTCTGATCATGAGCAGAATTAGTGGGGGAGCATCATAGCCATGTGTTGAGAGGAATTCTTTGGGGTTTGAATAATTCACCTTTGGAAACATGGGTGTTTTGCTCAACATC
>NC_068983.1:136892517-136901291 GCF_001194135.2 Octopus bimaculoides | reverse complement strand
CAAGCTGGTCGTCTTCTGGGCAGCCACTTAGCTCTGATCCTAAAGTCACTAACTACTAGTCTATGTTGTGGGGTACATTCTTCGCCTGGGAATGTTTTGGCATTTCTGAACAGCCGTCTTTCCCTTTTCCTGGCGAGGATGTAGTCAATTTGGCTTGTGTGCCTGCCAGAACGGTAGGTGACTAGGTGACTGGCAGGTTTCCTGAAGTTAGTATTGCAGATCATAAGGTCATTTGCATCACAGAACTCCTGCAGCCTGGTTCCCTCCTCATTGCGGGAACCAAAACCATAGCCTCCATGTACGCCATAGAAGCCCCCTGAATGTTGTCCAACATGTCCATTGACTCATATATATCACTCTAACTACCATTGATATTAATAAAGCTTTCAACTTCATCTCCTACTCTTCCCTTATACGAAAAAAAAAAAAAAAACTCAATTTCTTAACAAACAAAACAAAGGGCTGGCTATAAAACTACCTGTGAGGTTGCCATACCCTTGCAGGGTACAAAAGCAACACTTCCAGAATCTGAAATTTTCTGAACAGAGTACCACAAGGGTGTCCTTTTACTCTGTCTTTTAATACATACTTATACAACTTTTTGGTACCTCCATACACACATATGCAGATTACATCATACTCACATCCCCTCATTTTCTGCAAACACAACTGCACAACTACTTCAGACCTTTATAAACTACAGAGAAACAACATTAAGTAGCACCTTACAAAATACTCTGTCTGCCTCTTTCCAGCAACATCAGAGAACATTGAAGTCAATCAACCATCAAACTCAGCAACATAAATAACCACACTTACAAAAGATAAAATAAACTAGGAGATACATAATAACGTTCATAACATCCACTATACACATAGAAGACTTGGCAAACAATGCACACATGAACTTAGAGTGCCTACAAGTAACACATTTGCTTAATACAAAAAAAAAAAAAACAAGATTAGCCTACAATCAATACATTAGTCCCATGGATTGCGCTAACACAGCCTGGGTCCAGTACATCTCCACAGACCGTCTACACATCATTAAAAACAGAAAAATCTAGAAATGAAAGGCCATATAAACATGTGAGGAGAACACTTTGTTGCTTCAGCAAACTTTATTTCTCACAGTCCCTGCCACTACATGCAAAGCACATCCAAACAGCAAGACCACAAGCATCTGGAAAACTCTTGCATTAATACTATTCTAAAATCACTATCTCTCCCACTCAGTCCAAACAAACAATAGCAGTTACATGTGAACAAACATAGCAGCAATATCAATAACTTCACCAGTCTCAAACACTATACTTCAATGCACATACTGTCGATGGTAAATGTAGAAGGACAGTAACAGTTGTGATCCACATTCACCATGGCCACACAAAAGTCTATCGACATATAAGCCAATGAAGAGACTTCTGTTTCAGTAGTTCTTAACCTGGGGTGGCGACCCCTTGCAACATTGTGAGTTCACAAGGGAGTGGTACCTAACTGAACTGATGATGATTATGATGACGACAACAACAATGACAATGATGATGATTTGGACAGTCTAATGAAGGAGCTAAGGGGATACAATGAGTAAATTTTGGAGGAGCTGGAATCATAAAATATTTAAGAAACTCTACTGGATATAATTTTTTACCTGGCTGAAAATAACAAATTAATCATCCCCTATTCACCCTTCATCATCTTAAAAAAAAAAGGATACATTTGATTATATAATTCAAGATACCTCTTAAATGATGGTATGATAACAGGTGAAATGCTTTTGATCATTCTGTTTAATAAAGCTTGGCCTCAGGTGCAACAAATGGTGCACAGAAATAGACCGGAGTATATGTCCAGAGTGCAACACTGCATACATGATTAACCATTGCATGTTGCAGTGTGCAGCATGGTCTTCAGTTCAGCAAAACAATAGGTCTATGAATTTATTAGGTCGATGTGCTAAGACATTTGACTAACTACCCATATGATATAGGTATGAGCTAACCTGTGACTGCACAAAACGACGTCTGGGTACTGAGGGGATATTAATATGGAAGGATAATCAACCTACAATACTTAAAAGCAGCACAAGACTTTCCATCTATAAATTTCCTGAAAACTGATGTCATGTTAGTTATGCTTGTGTCACAATCTTGTACAGACTAAATATATAGCAAAATATATATTCTAAGGACCTATAAAAGGGGTTTCAGTTGGTATATCAGTCTTGGGCTCAAAAAGTTAAAGAAGAGACCATGTTCATCTGTGGTGGGACGGTGGTGGCCAGTGACTATATGAACAATACCAGACTTGGCAAATTCTAAGATGCAAAGACAGTTGCATTATTCCAGATCAGAGTCTAACCAGATACATACCTATACAGTCGACTATCTACCAGGTCTCACTGATAAAAAAAAGAAAAATAAAAGGAAAAAAGAAAGAAAAGAAAATCACAATCCTATTTGGAGTCTAAGATGACACTCCTCCTTTTTCAGGGACTTAAACTAATCTTGTTTTGCCTTACTGAATTTCTCTCAGAAGCTCTGGTATTGCAATACATACACTATCATTGTGACTAGTGAATGGGTACACATAACTTGTAGATTCTAACCAGACTGACTATACATGTCAATTAGAACTATATAATCTGCATGTATTAAGGGTATAGATAAACCATGTAAGATGCTTACAAAAAGAAGCAGCAGAGATATTGACAAAATAGACATAGTGTGACGAGATATAACTTGTGTCTTTCAACTGAATAGGAACAGGTATTTTGCGTTAATTAGACAAGTGCCGCTAATATCTTTAATGCAAAGAATATCAATATATGTTGAGAAAAGCATTGTAGGTAGATATTAAAAAGAGAAGCACAGTATGTAGATGGTATATAGAAAGTAAATATCAAAATAACGATCAGATGTTAACTTAACGTTAACAGAGCACGTAAATCAGGGATGCTGATTAAAAAGGATGCCAGTCATGGTATTTACTAGGGAGCTCGTTACTTTACTTAAAGAAAACAAAACGAACAACTATGGTTGTTTATATGTGTATAACAGCGAGCTGTCTAATGCAAATATCAGTAATGAAAGCAGCCTTCTCATTTATTGAGTCGTGATACTTGATGCTACCGTAATATTTTTGTCGTATATAACCAGGTGGGCCCAGCTTGGTTATTTACGCCATTGGTTCCCAACTTTTTCTCAATGACAACCTCTCTCGGTTTCTCAAAAGTTATTATAGCATTATAAGAAAATAAAAGACCACACATATCATCAATTACTGAATAAATTTTTAAAAAATTTTCGACCATGAATTAACGAAATTTTGCTTCTATTTACAATCCAGAAGTAAATTCAGTGACCCCCCTCTAATGACGTCACAATCCACATTGTTGAGAACCACTGCTGTAGGCATTGATTAGATATGTAGTGGTGGTAGTAGTTATTTAGCCCTAGGTAAACCCTGATCAGACGTTCGATGAAAGACATTCCAACCGTGACCAACCTGTTTATTTTTTTAAATTAAAATTACATTATCTAATGTGTCTTCCCCTTTTTAAGACTGTGGTATGATCTAAGAGGAATTTGGCTGCTACTTCTAGCAGACCGAACAACAACATAGTGGCTCGATTTTTTCAAGTATGTAGAGGTCGATCAGTTTGGGTATGGCCTGTAGATATTGACGAAACACAAAACTTCCAGGATTTGTAGATATCTTTTTAATTATCGCTGGATTAAGTGTTACTGTTATTTTTTCTTCGTTTGATTTGACTATTGTCGACGCTTTTTCATGCATAAAAGGCCAATTTCACTTTACAGGACAAAACAGATGTGGGTGGTCGCTTGACCTGCTAAAATAGCAACCAAATATCACTAGAATAACCATCAAAATCCCTCGAGTATAGCAACCAAACCTCTCGTTATTAAGAAGTAAAAATACGTTGAATAATGGGGTCCGAGATATACTCTCAGACAAAAAGATGGGCTTGCCATGGTTGGAACGCCTTAGATCATAGGTCGTCTCAATCTAGGCTGACCTGTGACTAAACAACGAGCATCTTCAATTTTAAACAAATATTATTAGAAGGATAATTTTATTCGCTGAAAAAAATGACGTATAAATATTGGCGAGATCAAGTAGACAGAAGTCCATTTTAGTTCCCGCAAACAAGTAATTCGAGGAATAAAATGCTTTCTGCGAAACTAACTGTTCCAGAAAGTGTATTGTAAATATAATTAATAATAATTAAAAAACAAAAACACGAAACAAAAACCATCTATGTTTCTGATTAACTATCTATTGAGGTCTTATAATTCTAGTAGCTGTAAGTATACGCATGTTCACAAACATTACGTAAATATCCGAATCTCTTGTGGAGCGAAGAACCTATTTGAAGTGAGGTTTTTCTTTGACATTTCTTCCCACCCATCTTTCATAGGATCTATTCCACAAAGCTAGCCAAAAGATACTTATGATGCTTATCTAAGGTGTCCCTCAAGTTGCTCAAGAAGGACCTCTTATATGAAGTATTTTAAAATCAAACTAGCTTATAAGTTGTATTATATAGCAAAATACCATCGAACTTAGATATTGTTGACGGCAGGAGGTTGGAAATATAGTTAGATTACAGATACAGTCCACAATGCGTGGTGGGACTGTACCAAAAATCAGATAATACACACAACAACGGACAAAGCATTTTTATGTGGTAGTGGAGGGAAGAAACTACTATGAATAATCGAGTATTGATATCTAAAGAGAAGGCAATAACAAAAAACGGAAAATAATTCGGGAATGCCAAATGCATTGCCCATTTATTATCAGAGGGGTACCGGCAAGGACAGGTGCCCGGATGGTGTCTTCCCAGCATTCAGTTACTGACGCAAGTAACAAGGAGGATCGAGCAGCCACCAGTCAGCCAAATCTAGGTTCTGTTGATTAAAAAATACGACTCCGTGTCCGCTTGTAGATACTCTGCGGGCGTGTGTCTGGTCAGACTCTGACCCGGAACAAAGCGCCACTTCTGAAAATTACCTTTGTGTCATCGGATGTGTATGTCGCCTCTTCGTTATCCGAGATAGCTATCCTCTCGGCACGCTTAGAACTCGCCAAGTGAGTGGCATTATTTAAGCAGAGGAGGTAGCAAAGAAGAAAGAAAGAACCAAGAACTCAAGCAGCGTCGAAGTGACGCTTATCAAAGGCGGAAGCGAGAGGAAAGAATAGAGTTAAAAAGTTGTATCTATTTGTAAAGAGATACTGCGATTAATGTTCCATGAATCACAGAAATACGCGGGTGTGCAACATGTAAGTATTGACTTATATCAGCTCTCTACCAAAATTTTAAAAGAGATTCAAAGTAGGTGCCACTGATGTGTCCGTAAGTAAATCCAGCTGTCCAGGTCGAACGAGAGAAAAGTCGGCGTCATCACCTTTACCTTGAAACTATCTCTGTCTTGTCACTTTTCTTTCCGGTTAATGGTGTCAAGCATGCATAGCGGGCATTCAGTAATGTGGAAGCATGTCTCCTATCAAACTGATTGATCATTGATCAGTACAGGAGTTAAGCTCTGTTACTTTTGGTAAAAATCTCCTATTTGATCAGATCACCTGTTCCCCGTATTAATCGCAAAGTATGTTTGAAATTTCAGTGAAGCCTAACATGTCAACTTCTCAGACCTTCCGTTAGGTGTCTATTTAATTCTACAATACTTTGTAAAATATCTGTAGGTTTCCGTAAATACCTTTGACAGCTGCTACTTGATTGTTCTTCCATAGGATGCCCTGATCTCAGGTTGGGAAAGCGTACTGGGAGAAATGTGTTCATATTTTGTTCATAAAACTTGAAATGACAAAAATCATAATCATCACCATTTAGAATTATAAACATATCTGTATTGTATAAATTACTGGCTTTTATTTTAACCAGAAACTAATTTTACACGTATACTTTTTGATTCCTCTCCCAGTGAACTTCATCTTAACTTTCAGTTGTTATTCTTATTTCGAACAAGATCGTTTATTTTTCACTTCGAAATCTCCAAACAACCATTTGTTAGATTTTTGATAAGTATTCTAATTAAACAGTGGTGATTTTCTTTTAATTGCTCGATCTAAATTAGGTGAACGTACTCTCACACCCGCTACCCGACTTAATGGCTCTGGTGTACTCGTCAATGTGTCCACCTCGCTCACACAGGCTGCTATGCCAATTCCTTCATTTTCAGTAGCGCCTCGTCATTCCTTTGCCACTATATAGACGGTTACATTCCTATCGGAAGCTCTATTTCTTTCTAAACTCCTGCATCTATGCTCTCCAAAACTTATCAAAAGCATGGAAAGAAAGAACAATAAAAACTTCGATTTGATATCACGTGCATTCTTGTACAATTGGATGTATATACAGGCTTGGTCCATCTCAATATCATCAATTTATATTCTTCTTCATCTCGAAATCATTTCTATTTAGCTTTTCTATTGTTTTCCTTAAATCAAACTAAACCAGTAGGGAGTGGTTATGTTGTTTTCCTCTTACATTTTCTCTACCCTTCCAAAACTTCTGTTCGATTCTATCTCTCACTTCTAATTTTTTATTCACGTTTGCTTATTCTCCTCGACTCCCTTTCATCAGTTTTAACCTGATCGACTTTTCTACCCCATCAATACATCTCTCGTCCAGGACGACTGTGTGGGTAACCCATAGCCAACTTCCGTTAGGAATCTCTGCTCTGACAAGGTGTCATTACCTTTCATAGACCCTACTTGAGTGTTAAAAGAATAAATCTGTACTTCCTCTAATTTTTGTTTCATATTCTTCTTTTTCAGATTCTTCTTATTTACTGTAGCTTTATTTTACAATTCACTAACTTTTTAGTTTATGTATGCTGTCAACATTTACTTCTGACTCTCCCACACATACACACACAATATTCATGTCTCTTTCCTTGTTCTTACCGGCCCTTTTCTATCATGTTACGTTTATTTAAACGAGTTTTATTAGTTATTCACATATACAAACCGTAGGCGATGCGAATTTCATTTTTTTAAAATCAAAAAGCAACAATAGCAACTATATCAACATAAAAAAAAAATCGGACATCTCTTTCTATTAATCGTTTATGTCTGTCATAACATTGATGTTTAATAGAAGAAACTAGTGCAAGATAATGGTGTTGCGCGAGGAAAGAAGGAACAGCCCTGAATGAGGCGCGCCCACATACAACTTCATCCGACGTGAGGGAACGAGCGACAACCACTGTCGCTTGATGCTAACGAAAACTGATACAGCCTCTTCTTGGTTGGAGCAAAACCAGAACAATTGTTGGTTTTCTTATTTCTATCGCTCTGCATAGTTTTGCTCGACTGGATAGATGTGAAGTCGCCATGAGTGACAATGCTGGCTCCACAACCATTTAAATGGTCAATGTCAGTCATATCACCGGCTCATTTCCCCCATCAGCTTTCGCCTCTTATCTCATTTCATGTTACTGACCCCGGTTCCACTTCATTCTTTTCATCTTGGATAGAAGCTGTGTATTAATGATGATTGCTGAAATTGTTTCTTAAATTTGTAGAAGATGCGATTAAGAGGAATGTAGTTAATACATAAATCCCTTTTACAAGTGATGTGGTTTTCTAATGAGGAAGAAAGTGAATCTAAACAGAACTGTGACCAAGTTATATTTATATCCTCTTTATTAAACTCTACTGCTCTCTTCGCCGTATAATTTCACTTTTATGGCAAACTGTGCAGATATAAGTTAACTTTACTGGACCTGCGTATTCCTGATATTTACCCCTTTTAAAATTTAAATGCCGATAGCCTTAACTTAGTTTCAGGGTTCTCCATTGCTATGACTGGTTGCCGTACCTTCGACTTCCTACGCAAAGTTGATATTTTAACTCTCCTAGTGGATCCGTTGCGACATTTTACTCCAAACGTTTATCACTCTTCCCCGTCATCATTTTCCATTCACTCTCCTAGGAACCTTTATGATTTTTACTCTACGATTTAGTACCTTACTCAACCACACTGACCGCACACTTTATTCGACTTTTCTTTTAAACCGTAAGTCTCATATTTATTTATTTTTTTATTCATCAGAAACTAATGCCACGCTTGTTTTTTTTCTTTCTCGTTTTCTGATCTTCGATTTCATATCCTTTTGCCTTTTTCTCAGTATTATTAAACAATGACAGACTCGTTCAATTTTATTTTCCACTACAATAAAAAAGAAAATTGAAGTAAAATAGAAAGGATGGGAAGTTTTAATGTACACTATCCATTTGTTGCACTGATTTTAAGAGTTGTGTGTTTACCTACTCTACCTTTCACTTTAAAGGTCGTATTTTTTGTGACTAATAATTATATACTTGAGGTATACCAAACTTAACAATAAGAATCTAAATTCTTTTAGAAAACCTCACATTGTTATTAGTATCCCATATTTGTTGATATTCTGTTGTGAACGGAAAACAGTTTCAGTAAACCTCCAGATTGTAAACTCTTGAGAGAGTACTAAGTAATTTGCGATTTTATTTCCAGTAATCTCCTAAATATTACTCCCCTCCGCTCACCTAACATGGGACTCTTCTAGTTACATATTTCAAGGCCAGTGATTTAGACTCTATTTTAATGTGATTCGTCCAGGAACAAGCACTCTGTTTTTGGGGCAAGTGTACAAAATATATATCCTATCACCAAATGTTTGATGTCTAATAAGACAATGATAAATTTGAGAATTATATTTATATCGAAGAAAGCTAAATAACTT
>NC_068983.1:136867857-136892278 GCF_001194135.2 Octopus bimaculoides | reverse complement strand
ATATATATAATCTCCAGACTCGAAAATAAAAATTGAAATATTATTTAAAATTTGTATATACTTTGGAAAACGTCTAGCAGAAGAAGACGATACTTATGACTTTTGCAGCTCACTGAAACTAGTGAGATATATTCGGAAAACGTAGGAGAAGCATGACCACAGAAACAATTTCAGGTGGCCAGGTGCCGCAGTATTTCTCTTTATAGAAATATGGTCCTTGCTGCTGCCATACTTACACGGTTTCGCTGTAGAGTTTTCATTGATTTGTCAGTTCAAATTTTATTACTTTTTAAAAACCTTTAGAATGGCTCCTTTGCTACTATGTTCTTTGTCACCCCAGAACACATGCCATACTAACGATATGAATATGGTGTTAACTTTATCCTTTCTTGTCTATCCTTTATGAATTGCCTTCTTCAGAACATTTAATCGGCAAGAACTAGTTAGCTGAAATGTAGAACTACGAACTGAGACGAGTTACTACCTTCTCTGTTATAGTTTTTTAAACTCGTGTCAGTAGGGTTCCAAATTTTTAATAACTCCCCACTTATCTCTTTTTTTGAGAAGGCTTTTTGGAATAACGAGACAAAAAGTCAACTACTTTAGTGATCCAGTGTTGCAAGCATTCATATATAAATTATCTGTTATTTTGTTTAGAGTTTAACTTCTGCTATCTGATCTGCATTCTAGGTAAAGCAATCCCATCTTTATTGTAGAAAATGATACCCTGAACGTCAGGACCTAGGCATGGTTTAGTGGTATGGAATTTGTTGAGAAGATTTAGGTTTTTTTAGTGGAAGGATGTGTGTTTTGTAGTGCAGTTATACAGTGCTTGCACTAATGATGTTTATGTATAGTTGGTGGTATGGGATGGTAGGGTTATGGATTTCGAATGGAATGGCAGTGATATCTTGATAACTGGCTTATAAATACTGATCCTTTCTCTGGAATTAGGCCATTTTCCAACTTTCACCCATTTTCTATTTTTAGAGAAAGGAACATTATGAGTGATCCCTCATGACTTTGTGCAACATGGCCAGTTTTGAGAGAGAGAGAGAGAAATTGACTCCAGTGTTTGATAAGTATTTTATCAACTCTGTTAGGATGAGAGATAAAGTTGGCTTAGGTGGGATTTGAACTCAGAGTGTAGAGAACTAGAACAAATATTGCAAAGCATTCTATCTGATGCTGTAGTACAGTGTTTCTCAACCTTTTTGGTGCCACACCTCACTTCAATATTTGTAAAAAAAACAAAACAAAAACATGTACCCCACATTATATATATGTAAGGTGGTTGGCATTGAAAAGGGTATCCAGCAGTAAAAGCATGCCAAAACAGACAATCTTCTGGCTTGCTAAGGCCTGTCAAACTGGCCAATTCTATGCCAGCATGGAAAATGGATGTTAAATGATGATGATGTACACACATATTCCATAGAAGTTTTTATTAAAATTTTATTGCAAGTTTTATTCACTTGTAACTTATGCCGCATATGAAGTAACCAATGTTTCCACAACTCCACCTGCAAGGTATGTGCCTCATCATGAGAAACACTGCTCTAATGACTCTGGCAATTCACTCCTTTAGTCACGTAAATGGAAACTGGTCTGATGGATATGATATTGTGTTTGAGTTCAAATCCTCTGTAACTATTTCAATGTATATTTGAATAACCCAATTCTGTTTCAGTACATCTAGATATCAGATCTTCTGAGAATGTTACCTGTGATAGACTAAGCATCCTGTCTAAGTAAGGATTTGGCTTTTGTTTAGTCAATAGCATAACATTAGAATTGAGCAACTGCTTTTAGAAGCCTCACTGAGGCCAAGAGAAGAAAGTGGATAGTTTTGAAGTTAGTTGTGTATTAAAGTTCCTCCAAACTAACCATTAACAATAAGTCCAGTCAACCATATAACATCTACATTCCTAATGATATCATGACCCTGACTTCCATTCCATAGGCTCAAATGTGCTTTAAAAGTTCAATTATGTTACCAAATATCATATAAAGTAATGATAATAGAATCTGTGTCTCAAGATTTTATTCATCAAATGTTATTATAACTCAATGTCCAGTTTAAGTAAGGGAAAATATTAGCTTGCCCATCACATAATACATTTCTCAGGCTGTGTGGTAAGAAGTTTGCTTTCCAGCCACATTGTTTTGGGTTCAATCTCTCTATGTGGCACCTTGGGCAAGTGTCTTCTGCTATAACCCTGGGCCAACCAAAGCTTAGTGAGTGGATTTGGTTGATGAAAACTGAAAGGAAGCCTGTCATATATATTATTATTGTTTAACATCCATGTTCCATGCTGGCGTGGGTTGGACAGTTTGATAAAGATCCAGTGAGTCAAGGACATCATACTCCAGTGTCTCTTTGGCATAGTTTCTATAGTTAGATGCTGTTCATAATGCCAACCACTTTACAATAGGTACTGGTGCTTTTTTGTTCTACCAGCACTGTTGAGATTACCATGTAGTTTGCAAGTCAACAAACCCAGAGAGGGAGGATGTTGCCTCTGTGTGCTAGAGGGGGTTAAGGAATGAGGGAAGAGGTTGGTGCAGAGCAGTTTGTGTTGTAGAGGTGCTACATGGCTACTCACATTTAGGAGACAAAATGAGAATGAATTAGCGGTATCTCCAAAGAGATAGATAGTGGTGATGAGGTGTTCAGGTAGCAGGAGCACAAATGGGTGGGGAGAAAACAGGAAAGAGATGGGGAAGTGAGAGAAGGAGGTAGGCAACATATGATAGGACTGAGGGGAGGGAGTGCATAAGTTGGGTGGGGTGCTACAGATATACTAGCAATATGGTAGTAATGATGCTGTTGACAGGAAGAAGAGAGAGAGAGATGATGTGTTAGGGTAGGCAGTAGGAATGGAGTACAGAGATAAAACATGCCTAATGCATAGAGATAATTTGGTAGTCTGGGCTGGTGGATGACCACTCTAACATGTGAATGTGGAGAACAATATTAATAGATAAAAAATGGCTAACAGTGTGTGTCTTTTTCTGTCTGTCCACCACCACCACTTGACAACCAGTGCTGGTGTGTTTACATCCCTGTAATTTAGTGGTTTGACAAAAGTGTTTGCTTGGATAAGAACCAGGCTTAAAGAATAAGTGCTGGGGTCAATTCGTTCATCTAAAATTCTTCAAGGTGGTGTCCCAGCATGGCCTTAGTCTAATGACTGAAAAAAGTAAAAGATAAAAGATTTTATTTAAAGAGTTCATCTGGCTTCATATGTTATATTACTAACGGAAAACAAAATCAAGACATTCACACTCCTTTATGAAAAGCAACAGACTAAGATTGTAAAATTAGCAATAGTAAATAGTAATATAACACCAGTCTGAAATTAGATTGTATGTTTATATATCAATCACAAATATATCAGACCCAACTGAGGGACCAGCAATCAGAGTTGACAGTAGTATAATAGATAAGGCAATTAAGGATATGAAGACAGAGAAAACCCTTGGACCATCAGGAGTCACCACTGAGATGCTTAAAATATCTTGTAGAGTAGGATATGGCCTTGTTAATCAGGTTATCCAGGAAGGTGTCACTGCCAATGATTGGTGTTGTAGTATTATAGTTACCTGCTACAAGAGTAAAGGGAATGCCTTAGATAGAAACAGCTACAGAGATATCAAACTGCTGGACCAAGCCATGAAAGTTACACGGCAAATTATAGCCAATTGGTTTGGAATAGATTTAAACTAGATGAGATGTAATTTGGTTTTGTGCTTGAGAAGAGTGCTACAGATGTCATCTTCCTAGTGAGACAGCTGCAGAATAAATATCCGACCCAAAGTAAACCATTGTGCCTGGCTTTTGTCAACCTGGAGAAAGTTTTTGACAGAGTCTGTTATCTGGTGCACTCTAAGGATAGTAGATGATGAGTGGCTTGTTAGAGCTGTGCAAGCCAATTACGGCAGTGCTGTCAGTAGGGTGAGAGTGCAGTGACAAATTTTGCATCCAAGTAGGGGTTCACCAGGGCTCAGTTCTCAGCCCCCTCTTACTCATAGTCCTCTTGGCATAACAGAGGAATTTAAAACTGGCTGCTCATGGGAACTACTATATGCTGATGATTGATGACCTCACTCTTTCAGCAGAATTGGAGTAGAAATTCCAGGAATTCCTGGAATCAAAGGGCTTTAAAATTAATCTAGCAAAAATCAAGGTTGTTAGTAAGAAAGTGGATGAGACTCTCGTCCCATCAGATAAATGGTCCAGCTCAATATGTAAACTATGGACACATAAGAGGCGCAGTTGAATCACATGTAGGTTAACAGAGAAAGTTGTTTTCATATGTGGCAGATGCGCAAGAACAATAAGAACTAAGGACATACAAGAATTAGACTCTCAAATGCGTAGGAGGCTTCCTTGAGATTGTAGTCTAGGCTGACCAAGATACTCTCATGGAATGTAACCAAATTAGCAGTGGTGGCGAATGTTCTAAAAGTATTGTTGCTGGAATAAGAATAGGATGGAAGAAATACAGAAAGGTGTTACTTCTGTTGGCAACAAAAGGCCTCTCTCTCACAGTGGAAGGCAGATTATATGATGTGTATGTATAAACGGCTATAATCCATGGTAGTGAGATGAGTGCTATGAATGCAAATGATATGTATGAGGGCTGGCTGAAAAGTTTATAGGCTGACCAAGATACTTTCATGGAGTGTGACCAAATGAGGTTTATTTTTCAACATAGTCCCCTTGCAGTCCACATACTTCCATCAGTCTTGCAGTTCTTGGATCCCATTGATGAAGAAGCTTTCATCCTGTTGGTCAGAAAAGTTATCAACTGCAGATATGCCATCATCACTGTGATACTAGTTCTCAGCCAATTTTTTTTTCATGTCCAGCAACAGATGATAGTGAGATGGGACCAAATTGAGAGAAAATGGAGGGTGATCAGCCAGTTCAGAACCACAGTCATGCACAGCAACCATTGAAATCAAGGACTTGTGTGTTGGAGTATTGTCCTGATGAAACAGTTTCCCTGGGCATTTGATTTTGCTAGCCTTTCATAACTGCCTCAGCAAGTTGGCATAGTACTCTTCATTGATGATGTGGCCTTTTAAAGAGAGTCAACAAACACAATGTCTTTTGCATCCCAAAAGACTGAGGCAATCACCTTTTCTGCATATGAAACAACTTCGGTCTTCTTTGAAGCAGATAAGGAGGAGTGTTTCCACTGCATGGATTGTCTCTGGCTCAAAGTGTCGAAGCCAACACTCATCATAGGTTAGGAAACATTCAAGGAAGCCAGCTGGATCTGCATAAAACAATGTCAGATTTTCCTGCGATGTGATCAGCTTGGTGCCCTTTGATCAGGTTTCAGAAAATGTGGCATCCACCAAGAAGAAAGCTTTGTTATGCCGAGCTTGTTGTATAGAATATTCTCAACTCATGGGATATGCTAATAGCATTGTCTAGCAGTATGAGTTTCTTAAGAAGACCTACCCACCTCAGTGAAAATGAGTTCTGGAAACACTGTATTCCACCCTCACTTACTCCAATGAATCAAACTACATCTCTTCCTCTTCTCTTCTTCATGCACTATGCTTATTTCTCCCTCCCCACTCCTGCATCTCAATCCTGTCCTGCCAACTGTATCATTGCTATCCTGTTGCCTCTGCTATCACTGTATATCCAGGTTTCACCACTCACTTCATTCCCCTTCTCTCTCCCCTTCTTTGCACTTTTGCAAACTCCCTACTCATGCACCCTGTGCAATCCTCTACCATTCCACTTATATTCACCTTGAGAGTATACCCTGGCACGTTACTATCTCTCTCTCTCTTTCTCCTTCCCTTGGACTGGGGTAACCATGTATCTCTTCTTCGGCAAGACACCTGTTTCTGTTCCTATGTCATACTGTAACCTCTCATCACCTGGCACAAAGCCACCTGTTTCAATACCCCGCTCTCTCTTGAGGGATCTTTGTCTTGCAAGTTATTTTGTGAGTTTGAATGCAATAAACAAGGAAATTGCTGTTTTACTTGTATTTTGTTAAGGGAAAAAGTTATATTGAAATTAGTTTCTTATGACAGAAATGTCTCTATATTTTTGTCATGAACTTGAAAAGAGTTACTGCATAAAATATTGTCATCTAAACATTAAGATAACATTATCTAAACATTAAGATAATTCTGAGATAATTTGGTTTCTGTTGATAATTTGCTACTGCATTTATAAGACCAAATGAAAGTCTTGTATATTGAAATATTCTAAGGATTAAAAAGCAGTGTAAGGACGTTTTTTTAATTACAATGGTAAATGTTAAGAATTATGTTTCACATTGACCTTAATAAAATAAAATGTTTTAGATAACTTGTGAATGATAGGCATCTAGAAGAGTATGCATTAACTAGGTATCAAGATGTTCTTTGTGATTTTTGATTTTTACTATTACATCTCAAGCTTTCCATGGTTACTCAGTTCTGTGATATTTTCTTTGATTAGGTAGTTTATCTCTTGTCTGATGAATTTCCTTTCACTCACACAAAACTTTTGAGTAAAGGTTTTTAGCATTTGGAATCAAATTAGTGATGGGTTTAACAGGTGGAATTTTTAGTCACACAAAATTTGGTAAAACTAGTGGGGCTTCTAGGTCATCAAACTTGAATTCCACAGGAGAATGCTGGGACATGAAACTTTAACAAAATATAATATCCATCCAGGACTGAGTGTAAATAATAGTGACTACAGTTTGTATAACTTTTCTTCATATTCAATCTCAATATTGCATATTCTCATAATTTGGCAACTAGATTGTGGTGATGCCATCACAACATTACCTCTGAACGGCTTAATGATTCTTGTCAATATTAGCTGGAATATAATGAAAGCTTGCATTGAGTAGCTGTTAATCACAATAGAGATGAATGCATAACTATATCAACTAGTTTCCTTCCCTTCATACATCTCTGACAAACACACACATTCCAAACATCTTTGATCTCTTTCTCATCTCCAACCCCAACCTCTACCATACCATAACTGTCTCTCTGAGAAGCAGCTGCTGAAGTAGTTTTCTATTTCATGTCCTCCTGATGTTGCATTTTTTTAAACCAAGAATTTTAAGGCCTGGAGAAATTGATCTGGGAATTCTGTTGACTGTTACTTGAGTTACAAGTTGATGTCTCACGAAACTCATTCACTGGTTGAAAGTAAATATCCTCATAGTTATCACAAACCATTATTGACTCAGACACTCTATTAGATATAAAATTTGTGAGGGTGTATCATCTGTTGAGATCTGGAATATTGGCATGAAAATTTTCAAATGTGCATATCAGGAGTTTGAATTTAAAAGATGCAGACACCGACTGAGAAATTGTGTCAACTCATTTGGAAATTAGAACTATTTATTTAATTCTGTAAATAAACTATCATTAAAAAAAAATACAAATGATGTAACAACCAAAGTAAGGGAGAGAACTCGGCCATTACATAATATATTACCCAATGAAATAATCAGTTTAAGGGAGAGACCTTTCTCCTCGTGTTTCATTATTGAAGGAAAGTAGAATCACAGCACACACACTTCTGTCTCTAGAATGACACTCAGTGTTATCGCTAATCCCAGATTCTCTTACTCAGATGATAAGATTCTTCACTCCTTGGAAGCTTTTATATATAAAGTCATCTTTACACAACTTTAACCTGGATATACTGTATTTCTATGAACAAAGGCATTGAAAATATTCTGCAACAGGAACATGATAACCTGATATTCTTCAGAAGCACAAAAAACGCAATCATTGACATATAACAATCTTCCTACTTTCAGCTCATAACTAATACTGTGAAAGTCTTTAATAAATACTAGTTATTATATTCTTTAACTATCACTCATAGTGATAACACGTTTGTATCACAACCCCAAACTGTATATTGAAGTCTTTCTACTTGTGGTTAAAGACTAAATCAGTTCTAGACAGTTGTTAACCATATGTATATGAGATAAGGACACCCCTCGTTATATTTTGAATGGTGTTGTTGCTATGCATGAACATTCTACATTGATGCATGTGCATAGTGGATAAACACTTACTTGAGAAATAAAGTTTCCTTGTTGAAATTCAGTTTGGTATTATGTACATATCTTGGAATGAGCCATCTGATAATGGTTGGCAATCAAACTATTTGAAATGCATTGTAGATGTAAATATCAATGTCTCATCTCTAAAGTTGATGTCAATAGTTAAAACAAAAATCTTTTTATCAAGTTGCTGTAGATGAAGGAATGGGGCTAACATTCTTTTATTCTTTTAGTGGTTTCAGTCGCCGGACTGTGGCCGTGCTGGAGCACCACCATAATTTTTAAAATTTTGTTGTCGCTTTATGATTGAAAGTTAGTCGATGATTGAGTTTGTAGTTGCAGATCTCCCCTGAGTATATCTTTGAATGGTTGGTATTTAATATAGTGAGCTAAATATTTGATAAAGGTTTAATCAATTAAAATTATACTTGTAATATACAGAAATATCATTGGTGGTAATAATAATTCTAATTAAGAATGGCAAGGGTGACTACTCTGAAATGTAAATTGATAAAAAATTGTGTGTTTCATTATAAAACAGTTCACAGAATTCAGCACAATCGTTTTGAAGCCTGTTTATTATTTTTCAATCTTGTAAAGCTTTTACATTAACAAATAAATTATTATTATTAATATTTAAAGGATTGATGTTACTCCTCCAGAAGTTAAAGAAACAATAAGAAGAGTGCGACTGTTATTGAATGAACAACATTTCGACATCTCGTGTCTTCCACAAGTTCAAAATAAGCATCTTAACATACTTCATTTTGGTACTTATTGTTTCTTTAATTTCTGGAGGAGTAACATCAATCCTTTAAGTATTACCAAAATGAAGTAGATTGAGATGTTTATTTTGAACTTGTGAAAGACACACAATATATCGAAATATTGTTCATTCAATAACAGTTGCACTTTTTTATTGTTTCTTTACTACTACTACTACTACTACTACTACTACTACTACTACTACTTCCTCCTCCTAGAATGTAGGATGGTACTTTTCTGCAGATCGACAATTCGAGTTTCATTTCCAATTTCTTTCAGTCTTTTATGTAGCATTCTGGGTGTTGTACCAAGTGCACCAATTACTACAGAAATAACTGTTTTTCCTGGTCTTCCACAGATTCCTCTTTGGTTAGATCCTGATATTTCTAAAATTTTTTTTCGATTTCTTTGATATTGATTCTATTATCATTGGGAATTGCAAAATCTATGATCTTACACTGTTTATTTTGTCCTCTATAATCATATCTGGTTTTTTTGTCTCAATTGTATGGTCAGTCTTATGGCAAAGTCCCACAAGAGCTTGTAATTCTCATTTTCTATTACAGCCTCTGGTTCATGTTCATACTGCTTTTCTGTTGTTTTGAAACCACATACTCAACTAACATCCCATTACACTTTTTTGCCTTCACAATCATCTCTGCACTTCTGCTCCTTTTGTGCTGGTATGCTGCACTCACTCAAAATGTGATTGATACTCTTGTCTCCTTTCCTGTAGATTCTAAATTTGCTGAGTTTTGTCAATCTTTCAAACCCAGTATTGCAGTACCAATAGTGTCTTCTGTATTTAGTAATCCTCTACCACCTTCCCTTCTTGTAGATAATCAGTCCATATTTTAGGATGGAGTGCATTGTTAGCAGCTTTCTGGTTCTTCTATCCAAGTTCTGTCTATTTCAGAAAGGGAGCAGAGTATCTCAAGACTGGTATAGCCCATGTATTTATGGCTTTAATGATGTTCTTTCCATTTAATTTTGTTTTGAGCATGTTCCTAATTCTCCTTTTGTACTCTATAGTGACTTTCTCCATCATTTCTCTTTCCATTATCTTGCAGCACTCCTAGGTATTTGTGTCCCTCATTATTTCTCAGTGATCTAATGATGGTGACTTGTGGTAATTTTATGCCATCAGATTTTATCTTCCAGCCTCTTTTCATTAGTACTGCACACTTATCTATCCCAAACTGCATTTCAGTTTCTTTACTGAATT
Organism: Octopus bimaculoides; assembly: GCF_001194135.2. Lineage (NCBI taxonomy): Eukaryota > Metazoa > Mollusca > Cephalopoda > Octopoda > Octopodidae > Octopus > Octopus bimaculoides. The sequence goes on along the minus strand of NC_068983.1, from coordinate 136,882,228 downwards.
CTCTCATTGTTTGGATCAGAGAATCCAGGTCTGGTTCATTTTTTGTATATATCTTGAGGTCATCCATATAAAGTAGGTGATTTATTCTTATTATGGTTTTGTTAAACTCATAGGCAGGCCTGGATTTTCTCAGTATACTTGTCAGTATACTTGTTAGGTGTACATGAAAGGACATAATACAAATATGCTTCGAGAAAAACTGGGCACAAGATGAATCAGATATAGAATGTAGATAAGAAGACTGCACTGTTAGAGACAAGTAATACACATGGATGAGGACAACTGTATAAACAAAGTGATAGTCATTTAATGTGGATGGAGCTTTTGGAAGAGAGATACCTGGGAAGACATGGGATAAAATTTTGAAAGCTGAACTTAAGACCTTGAAGCTCATGGAGGATGATACTGGACCACAATGATGAAGAGTAATGGAGAGAGCAAGTCTCCTTTGAAAATGCCCCTGTGTATTTTCATGTTTCCTAGTGATTCATTTTCAAATGTCAGTTCTACTCCTCACACTTTCATTGCTTTCTCCGAAAAAGTTGTTTACCTTCTCATTGATTCTGAGAAACTTCAGACATTCCAAGAGCCAGCTGCGTGGGACATTGTTATAGGCCTTCCTGTAATCTGTTCATCCAACAGCGAAATTCTTCCTCCTTAGTTGTACCTCATTTAATATTCTGCTGTCTATATATAACAGATCAGTAGTTCCTCTTGATTTCTTCCTACATAGTTTTTACTCTTCTGGCTGTAGGTTCTCCTCTTCTAGAAAATTATGTATCTCATCTGCTATCATCACCATCGTCATTGTTTTTTGTCTGCCTTCCATGCTGGCATGGGTTGGGCAGTTTGACAGGAGCTGCCCAGGCAGGAGCTTGCACTATGCTTCTGTGTCTGTTTTGGGATTGTTTTTACAGTTGGCCTAGTTAATAGTTTCTAGAGTAATGGTAAGCAGCCAGTAGGTTTATAACTGCTGACTTCCCCTCTCTTTTCTTTGTCCTTTTGTATCAGCACTGTCCTTCCTTTTGTCATATATATTGGTGTTGTATATATGTTGGTGTTCTATGCAGTTAGTAAGAAACGGTTGTATATAGCTGTGTATTGGGAGGTTTTTGAGCCAGAAACCCTGGACACCATCTGGTCTGGGTTTATTATTATTATTATTATTATTATTATTATGGCAGTGAGCTGGCAGAATTGTTAGCATGCCAGGTGAAATGCTTAACAGTATTTTATGTCTTCACGTTCTGAGTTCAAGTTCCTCCGAGGCCAACTTTGCCTTTCATCCTTTTAGGGTCGATTAAATAGGTACCAGTTACGCACTGGGGTTGATGCACTCGATTTACCTCCTTCCCCCAAATTTCAGACCTTGTACCTATAGTAGAAAGGATAATCCTTATTATTATTCAGGTGACAAGCTGGCAGAATCATTAGCATGCTGAACAAAATGCTTAGTGGCATTTTGTCCGTCTTTGTTTTAAGTTCAAATTCTGCTGAAGTCAGCTTTACCTTTCATCTTTTCAGGGTTAATAGATTAATTACCAGTCAAGCACAGGGGACAATATAACTGACGAGCTTCCTCCTCTAAAATTTCAGGCCTTGTGCCTATAGTAGAAAAGATTATTATTATTGAAGTGGTGAGCTGGCAGAAACATTAGCATGTCAGACAGAATGATTAGTGGCATTTTTTCCAGCTTTACATTTGAAATTCAAATGCTGCTGAAGTCAACTTTGTCTTTCATCCTTTTGCGGTTGATAGAATAAGTACTAGTTGAGCACTGGGATTGATGTAATCAACTAGCCCCTCACCACAAAATTTCAAACCTTATGCATGTAGTAGAATGGATTATTATTAGAGTGGTGGATTGGCAAACTTAGAATGTTTGAAAAATATTTTACAGTAGTTATTCCAGCTCTTTACATTCTGAATTCAAATCTTGCTGATGTTAATTTTATTTTTCGTTCTTTTGGAGTTGTTAAAATAAAGTACCACGCAAGTACTGAGACTAATTTAATCAACTCATCCCCCACCCTCTAATTTAGGCCTTGTGCCTAAATTAAAAACAAATATTATTATTATTGTCAATAGAGCTGTGGGTGACAGAATCATCATTCGGTTTCAATAAAAAAATAACTTGTTAAATACTGAATCAGACTGAATCAAGCAAAGCTCTACCTAAAGAGGCCTTGTGCTTTTCCAAAATAGTAGATTCACAGATATGTTAGATTATTGTGTTGAATGCCATGTATTTGTGTTCTGAGTTAGTTTCTCCAGCGTCTAAACTTTCAGGGATCAATAAGTACCAGAATTAATTAAATCAAGGACAACTTTTTCTTCTATAAAGTAAACAAAGTAGGATCCGAGAGATCTGTGTTGGCAATTTGTGAGTATAAACAGTTAAAAAGTAAATAAATTGGTTTGCCCTGAAGAAAGAGAAGGAAGGAGAAAAGAAAATTTTGAAGAATAAGGGAGGAATGAATGAAGATGGGGAATAAAGGAGGTTGCAAGGTAAAATGTGTTGGGAGGGAGACAAAAGTTAAAATCAGAAGATAATTAACATAAAGGCTGGCAAATTTGGAAAATGAGGAAGAAAATGGGTGTAGGTAAGACTAGAAGATAGACAACAAAAGCAGTGTAAAATTTGATAAGTGTGTGAGTTGAGGTCAGGAGAACAAGAAAAATGATAGGAGTTGCTAAACTCCAAAATGTTATAGAGAGTGAAGTTGATTACGAGAATGAAAAGTATTGATTAATACTTGTGGACAAGGAATTCCTAGAGTAAGGATAAGATGTTTTTCTCTGTGCTTTTGAGTGTATGGTGATGGCTTGGAATCAAGATTAAGGGCTGGTTATGAGTACTATTGCAGGCAAAAGAATAAATGTAGCACAGAGAAGCATCATTTAAATATGCTGGGATGTAGTTGATGGTGAAGTTGCTTTTGACCAAATATTCGACATGAGCTTTTGTTTGATTTGAAAGAAGTGAGAACTGGGAAAGATAGCAGTTTGAAGTTTAAAAGAAAGAAATTGAAAGTCAGAGTTGTGAGGTTCTGTCAATAGAAAGAGCCCCAATCCAATATGTAGGTTTTGCCATCAGATATTGCACACATGTGAAAGTACTAGTTCTTGAACAACGATGATCATATTGTAGTAATAATATTTTAAAGTTCAAGTGCTCTGAAACTTGTGTGCATGTTATACAATACTGTTATCATAGCAACTTTTCTTCTGTGATGTTGGTTGATATTGGCATTATTTTTATTTGTTATTTTTTGCAGCTTTGGCTGCATCAGCTATTACCTACAGTGATTCTGAGAATTTTCTTTTGTCAAACTTGCATTGACTGCGTATGCTATGTGATGCTTTTATCTGAGCTAGGTGACTGCATTAAGTTTCATTATATTTGCTTTGTATGTTTGTGGGCTACAAAAATGGTTTAGCTAGCTCTTCAAACTTAGTAGGCCACTACTTTACTGAATTGGCCTGCTCAAATAAATTTTTTGAAAAATTTGTAATGTTTCCTTTTCTGTTGCTTTCTTTTCAGTGTATGAAATGTTGATTGAAGGTAAAGATAGCGAAATGGAAAGTGAGGACATTGATTTCTCTGCCCTTCCTCCACATATGGTGCCCGGTGTACAGATATTGTCATTGGCAGAACTTATACGCTGTGTCAGCAATGGTACAGAAGAACTCCGTTATTATCTCCTCAAGGAATCAAACACTATCATTGAATGTAAAGTCTGCTTTAATCTCTTCCGCAATGTTGGTTATTTCATTGCGCACAAACGTTTCTACTGCCTTGCCTGCAATCGAGACAAACCAACCAATTCTAGTGCAACCCCACCAACATATGATGAGCAGTCAGTTACAGTTGCACCAGAACTTCCAACAGATGCCACAGATTTCAAAAAGCAATCTGTAGAACTTGTCAGAAACAACCTTCTTAAAAAACCTTCAACTTTGTTGCACTGTTACGGGTCCAAAAGAGAATCTTTCTGGCAGATTTATAACAAGACCAACAAACAGAATGAATCAAATAAAGAAATTTCTAGCTCTTCTTCCATCAGTTTTGAGCCAATTGATAACACCAAAGTTGCTATGAAAGTTGTGTCTTCAGATGCTACTGAAGAAAATGATATCAATTCTGCTGAGGCGAAGAGTGAAGAAGAAATTGCTGAGATCACACAAGATATTGAAGATGAAGATTTGGATGATAAACTTGACAAAGGAACTACTTCTGAGCCGACATCTGAGAGATCTTCTCCTATACCCAATGAAACATCTGACTTTAAAGACTTAGAATCCAATATAAAATATGAGTTGGCAGATTTTAAACACCTGAAGTGTCTGAAATGTCAGCGAATCATGTCTTCTAAAAAGTCTTTGGTGAATCACGTCATTAACTTGCATGGTGACTTGAAGCGCTACTATTCTTGCCCTCTCTGTAAAGAGAAGCTTAAATTCCGTTATTTTTGGGGGGTGATTCGACATTTGTCCACAATTCATTACATGAAAAAGCTACAAATTAATAAGATTCGATCAACTTTACGAAAATCTAGTTGGGTTGAGAAGAATTCTGGAGAAATAGTTAGCGCACCAATCCTCTGCAAGACCAAGCCTGCCAGTGTTCAAACAAACAATAAAAGTAAGAAAGCTAGTGAAGATAAAGTACGTTTGAAGAATGAGGAAATTGCTTTTGCTAATGATCTTTTGCAACAAAAAGTGCTACAAGGAATTTTAAGTAATTCATCTAAGGGTCGGAAGAAGTTCCGCTGTCAGAGCTGTAAAAAGGTGTTTACACAGATAAAGTCCTTGCAGGCTCATTTACGTGACTGCACTGATTGGGAACATGTAACCAAATCCTCAAGTGATTTCAAACAAAATGGGCAGAGTACAAAGAAGTCTCAGGTAGCCAGCAAATCTCACTCAGAGCCAGCTCCTAGTGAAGAGTTGAAAAAAAAAGAAACAGTTTCTTCTAACAAAACAACTATATTACTTCCAAAACGAAATGATTCAGAAAAATCTTCGACTCAAAAGACTAATGATGGAACTAGTGACTTGAAAACCAAAGAAAGTGTAAAGACCAGTGTCCAAACTGATATTCAACCATGTCCATCTGGTTTAATTCCATTACAGTCTGCAAGTATTATTCCTCAGCTCCCTCTTCCCACAAGGTTACCTGCTAACATGTCTAACTGGACAAACCCTCCTCTCGGAAAATTCATCTCTATTGGAAATAATACGTGTACTACTAATAAGGCAAATAGTTCTCTAATTTCTTCTCTTACAATTACACCAAATGCAGTTCCGTTGTCTGACCAATCAAAATCTGTTCCTACAGCAGCTGTTCCATGTATTGTACGTCCCCTTCAAACTAATACTTTATCAACTGTTTCTGTAAATGATTTGCCCATTTTGCTCCCAACAACAGCTCTTTCTGGATCTGCAACTCCTACTGTTTCTTCACAAAGCTCTACAAACATTGTGTGCTCAGTTGCTGCACCAAATACATTGTGTTTGGTAGACAACAAACAATCTCAAAAGCCCAGTCCTGTGATAATGTCTACAGTGAACAAAATAAATCCAGGTGACAATAGCCAAATCATAAGTGATAATGTTGTCCCAAATATATTAGCAGCTGTTGATAAAAAGGGACAAATTTCATTGACCGCAATATTGTTGCCGGCTAACTCTCAACTCCCCGTCACTCAACTTCCAAATGCTAGTGTTGAGAAACAAAACAGTACACTGATCACTAGCCAATCTAATGCCACAGTTTCAAATGAAAACAAGTCTTTGAATCATTTTGTAGAAAACAAAAATTCCAATGTTGTATCTAATGGCCATGTCAGCAGTTATTCTAATGACACTATTACACAAGGTGCAGAAATACAACCTCTGGATGATGTTAAAACTTTGATTATGACTAAAGAGAATATGATTCAAGGACAAAAGGTTAGTGAATCCAAAACACCTGATGTTGAGGGGGATGACTTTGAGAATTCTGCTGCTGCAAAAGACAAAGAAGATAAATTCCCAGTATGTAAGAAAGAGAGAGACTCTGATATCACTAACTCAGTCAGTGATGGTGTTAAACCTTCAACAGTGAGTTCAAGTAATGTTTCTTGTCAATCTAGTTATAAGTGCACTGATGTTAACTCTCAACTCATACATCAAGAAAGCAACAGTAAATGTTCAACCTCACCTGATATTACTACTGTATTAGACACTTCTCAGGATTTGAGCAGTTTTCCTGAAAAACATGGTTCTAAAGCAAATTCTCAGCATTTGTCTAAAAAAACATCAAGTGTGTCTGGACACCAAATTCAAAGAAATGGCTTGAAATATAATTCTGCTGGCATTCGTGATAAAAAGTCTGCTCTTCACTCGCTTATTGATAGTGAATCTCTCAGGTGTATTCAGTGTACTCGGAGCTTTAGTAAAATGTCCCATGTACGTAGACATGCAATCAGACATCTGGGATGGAAGCGATACAAATGTAAATTTTGTTCTTTCTCCAATTATGAAAGATCCGAATGCAAGACTCATATTAAACGACGTCATCTGGGCAAGATTGCTGGTTTAACTGTTAAACTATTGGATTTCTACATTGTTGATTTGAATAATAATGATAATCAAATTACTAGTTGTGATAGCAAATTCTTTGTAAAGAGAAAAGAAGTAGAAACTTTAAAATTGGTATCACCCTCTACCACAAACCTTAAAACTTCTACTGATGATGACTCAGAAGAATATACAAGAGTAGATTCTCCTGAACATGTGACAAGTGTATCAGACTGTAGTGACCATAAGACAAGTGACTTGGACTCCACTGATAATGACACAAGTGTTTCGAATTCTACTGATCATGTTATCAGTGTCTCGGAAGAGACCAGTTCTGCAAATATCAAGACAGGTGAGAAGCAAGACAGTGAAAAGATTCTCGCTTTGATTGACACTAAATCATTAAAGTGTCTGGAATGTAGCCGAGAATTCCAAAAGCGTTCACACCTACGCCGGCACATTGTACGCCATCTAGGATTGAAGCGGTACAAGTGTAAGCAGTGCAAATTTACAAGTTATGATCGTTCGGAATGCAGATCGCACATAGAGCGTTGTCATTTGGGTAAAGTACAAGGCATCACTGTTAACTCAATCAATTGTTCTATTGTAATGCTCAGTCAATCTGAAGAAAATTATCAAGAAAGTCAGATGGAAAAATCCAATGCCAAGGAAACTGGAATAGAGCAAGAAATAGAAACAAGTGAAGATATTGATTCCAATTCTTGTAGTAATTTTATGAGTAATACTACTACTGCAACCACTACCACTTCTACCTTTACTATGTCATCAACATCTTTTAATTCTCTATTCTCAACCAGTGAAAGTTCCAAAACAAAAGTAAATAAGAAACCATTGAATATTGCTGCTGGACACAAAGGCAAGTCACCTTCCAAACAAGCCAGTGGTAAGGTTACTGGCAGTGAGAAGAGGAAAAAATCTCTTGGACAAGTCACATCCAGTAAACGTCAAATTTCTCCGAAGAAGGCTAAAAAAGTCTCCTCAACTCAGTCTTCAGCAACTACTGCAAAAAAATTACTTGCTGATGATTTGTCAGTGTTAAACACAAGGAAAGGCTACTATGTCAAACCTAACTTTCTGCAGCTTGCTAGAAGTGCAAAAAAAATTCCTAAAAGTAAAAACAATTAAGCATCTAAAGAAATATTTTGGCAGCTTTTAGTTAACAAGAAAATACTTTAACCCTGGCTATTTTTAATTACTTTTATTATCACCAGCGTTGGTGGGAATGGCAAATATAATAGAGTACCAGGATATTATTAAATACTTTGCAGTATTTAATTAACATCCACTCTGTCCTGAGTTCAGATCTTTTGAGGACTTTCCTTTTCATCACTCCATAATTGATAAAATAAGTACAAGCATGTATTAAGACGGTTTCTATGGACAATGCCTTTCCTTATGAAGATACAGCTTTCTGCTAATGTCACAACCCATTATTATTATTATCATGGTCATTGAAGATTTGATCTTTGGAAACACCTGTGCCATCCTACCGAATGGCAGTAATATCTGTTGATTCCTTCGAAGCCTTTAAGTGCAGTTTAACCTTCTTGGTTAAAAATAGCTTATAGCCTTCTGGCTTACGACGTATTAAAACAAATATTTCTGCTTGTATATAAAGAGGACATTACAAATGACAAGTATCAAGTATCTCAACCAATTATATTTCTTGTATAATTGTTAAAGGCCATTTCAACTGTTTTGTTGAGTATAGTAAATGCAAGGAGTTCTTTCTATGAAAATCAGTAACTGGCTGAAACCCACTTAGTTTGAACCCTCATTCAGACATTTTGACCACCTACTTGATTTTATGTAAAGACTTTTTATTGTAAAACAATGAGAAAAATATCTTTTTCTATGTAAAATGACATCGACTTCACCATGTTGACTTGTAATCTGGTTTTATTTAATAACTTTATTTTGACATCAACCACATTGCTATTGTCAAATTTGACTTGGTCTAATGACAATATGGACAACATCTTTGGATTATTGTTTGAAATTGTATTTAACTAAGATATTTTTTTTCAGATGCATGTTTGTATATAAATATATGTAAAAGGGATGGCAGTGAATGTGCATGTATGTGTGTATCTAAATGTGTGAATGTATAAATATATAAGTGTGTGTGTGTAAATTTACAAAATTGTCTTTATCCATTTTACTCTACTGGATGAAAGAAAAACTAACCACTGTTGTCCAGGGCATTACAGTAGTTATAAAAACAACTCCTCCTCCTTCTCTCTTTCTCTTGAAACTCACTGATACTCTTTCTTTAAGTTCTAAAAATTGCAATGTCCCCTTCCTGATTTGGATATCAGCAATAATTTGTACTCTGTAACAAGGGGACAGATATTTAATGTTGGAAGGTTTTTTTTTTAATTTAAAAAAAAATCTGAGATAGTTGGGCTATGTCCATAGCCTTTTCCAGACATTGAAGCCTAAGAAATTAATGTGACTAATGCTATGCTCTATATTAGTTTAAAAAAAATTATGTCAAGTTAAATTGTCTCTTTTATAGAATGTATCATACTTCTAATTAATGAAATATATTTAAAGATCTAAAAAATAGAAAAAAAGAGAGAAGTTTTGTCACTGTATACTTTACACATAATCCAGAACTAAACATCTCACTGACATCCCCCACCCCACCCCGGTGCTATGTGGCCAGAACCCACATACAACTTTGTTTTTTCCTTTATGTATTGTCTATGGAACTAAAAAAAATGTTTCCATTTATTTTTCAATATAAACTGAACTAATCTGAATAATAGAAATACCATAATTTTTTTTTCTTGCTCTTATTTCTTATAGGTTTATGTATTGTATATAAAAACTTGGTGATTTCAGGTTTTTCTTTTAAAAGAAAACAATTTACTGTTTGTGTAGATAAAGAAATTACTTTTTAAATAGATTTTAACTTTTAAGGTAAAAAATATAAATTTTCTTAGTCTCCTGAGGTTTCTAAGTCAGCCACTTAGCTTTACTTTCATTGTTGTTGTTATTGTTGTTGTTCAACCTGAGGTCAGCCTTGATCCCGCTGACCTATGATCTAAGGCATTCTAGCCTTGACCATCCTGCCTTTTTATTCATAGTATATTTAGAATTTCATTATCCAATGTATCCTTTCTTTTTCAAGACAGAGGGAGATTTGGTTGCTATTTTTTAGCAGACTAAGTGACCACATAGCAACTTCCTCATTGACTCAAGTTTCATGGTATTAAACTGTTGAAAGATAAGTTTCCTAGATAGGATGCTAGACTATATTCTCACACAGCATGCTTGAAACTGCTGCAATGTGTCCTTGAGTCAGCTAGGTGAATAAAGGCAAATGCACTTATGACTTGCTTAGAACAACGAAACACCCAAATGGATTTCAGCTCGTGTCCTTGAATTAGTAGGGACATTACATTAAACCTTCAATAATTTTGTCTTTCATGAAGTTTTATTTTCCTTTATATTCATTAGTGTAATTATGAGAGTCTGTGCCCCTCATAATTACACTTTTGCCTTCTTTTAAATGTTCTTTAGACTGGTAGAGATAAGTGGGTGAGGCTAGTTTTTATTGTTTCATTCTTTCTTGTGGAAGAAGATTTGAATATAAAGATTATCAAAGGACTGTTGATTTGCAAAAAGAGTATTGGATTTTTTTTAATGCTTCATAGTGTATATAGTTTCATCTCTTAATAGTGTAACTACCAGTAATATCATGGACACTAATTTAATTAACTATATGCTAATTTCCTACAAATTTAGACCTTGTGACAATGTAGATTAGTTTTATTATAAACCCTGAAATTATAGGCAATTCCCTGCTAATTCAACAGTATTAAATTGCTGTTCTCCCTGTTTTAAACTTAACTGCTTCTAGATTAATGGAATAGAGAGTTCTAGGTTTCCACATTGCCAACAATAAGATAGACACATTAAAACTCTTTACACCTAATTCTTGACATCCATCCAGTCATTCCAATGTTATACCCTGATGGTAAGAGGCATTATTCCAACTCTACAAATGAATGGCTTCCTTTCAATAACTTCAAATTTTCTTCAAATAAGAAAATGTTAAAATTGTTGTCTCTCTTTTGTTTTTAATAATCATTTTATTATTACACATTTCTTCTTAATTTTCAGTTCTAAAATAAACAAAAAACTGGCTATTTCAGAGAATATTTAGTAAAGTACAATAATATTTAATTTAAATAGCTATATTTTGAATGATGATATTATTTTTTCTTTGTAAATCTAATGTATCTATGTGTGTAATCCAAATTATGATATAATTGCCAACTTAAAAAAACAAAAATTACCTATAGAAGGTTGCACTATTTACCTTCATCAAATAAAACAATACATAAAAGTTTACAAAGAAAACTAATTTATGATTCAGTTATTCTAAAAGTAGTGTTGCTTTAAATGAAAATTTAAAATAAAAATGAAGTGAAAATTTAACTGATATCTTAAGAAATCTAATTGATATTTTCTATTATTTATGCATGTGCGAGTGATTGAAACATTTTTTAATGCCATATACAGGTGGTTTTTAGTAAAATAACAGATGCATGCATGCACACATTTTTTTAATTGAAAGCGATGAGTTTATTGTGGAACTTGTGATCTTCAGGTTTTTGCCTGAAGATAACAGTGGTACAAAACTTAGGTAAAGGGTGCATTCCAGAAGTTTTGAGACCTGTTTTTAGGAAAAGTAGTTATAACTATCCTAGCTTATTGTAATTTTAGTATATCATTACTATACATCCAGTGAGCTAATCTTCCAACTTTTTTTATCCTTGGTTGAGGGAGATGGCTGTAACAGCACATTGAACACACCTACTAAATACTGCTTATCACAGGTGACTAATTTGCAGAATGCAGCCAGCACATGACAATTTTGAAGCTCGTTATGTAATAAATTTTTGTTTTAGACTGGGCAAAAACACTACACAAACTTACAAAATACTCCAGGCAGCTTGTGGATTAACTTGTATGTGCCAAGCATATGTTTTTTGCTTGTACAAGAGGTTCAAAGACGATAGAGAGAAGGTGATGAGAAGTGTGGGAGTGAGAGGGATGACAAAATGTCAGAGCTGGTTGAGAAAATTTGCAATTTTCCAGATGAAGAGCATCATGTGGCTATAAAGACAGTAAGCATTTAGTTTGGAGTTGATGTGGCAACTACACAGAATTATTCATGAAGATCTACATGTGCACAAAATTTATGTAAAGCTTTTTCCAAAGGTGCTCACTAACAAACAGAAAGGAAGATGTGTTGATGACAGCAGGGTAGTGGCAGCTCGTGTATAGGCACTGCAGCACCCCCTATTTCCACTTGGTATTATCAATGACATTCAATATAATGAGTTCATTTTCCTTTAATTCTTTCTTTATACTTGTACATTATATAATCCTTACGCTTAATGTCAGTAGCCATTTACTAGTTTGTGAAAAAAATACAAAAATCCTTGTATAGAACCGTGTGCTTCACAGTTCCAGTGACATGTTGTTTGGCTGTTGTGCGCATGCTCACATGTCCGAGATATGAAGCTGCACGCTAGGGAGAGAGAGCACTGTGGTTCACGCCATGCCAACCCTGGTTTGCTGGTGAAAGGTAGTGTTTCTTTTTGATTCCACATGTGTTGTGCTTAAAAACATGTTTATATTCTTGAATGTGATAAAGTGTAGAATTAGATTATTATCCTGCTTCCAGCTACAGTGTTGTTGCCAGGATTTGAAAAATAGGACAGATTTTCCCACCTTATTTTGTGATTTAGGGGGGATTTTTGAAGAATAAGGGGGAATTTGTGGCAGTGTTTAGTGAACAAATTAAACACACTACCTGGCAGTGGCTAAAACGCGAACTGATCAAGTTTCTGTATAAATTTTCTTTTTATATGTTTGTTTCCTTTTACACAATATTAAAACAACAGCTAAAAATTTTCTGAAGCACCCCCACTAATTTTATCTATGAGCCACCACAGCAGTAGAGAGATGGTTGAGCTCATTACCTCCAGTCTCTGGTGACTTGTGACAAAAACTGGATCCACTGTTATGATCCAGAGACCAAGAGACAGTGTCCAGTGGAAACATCCAGGCTTTCCCAGACCTGAGATAGCTAGGTAAGCAAGTTCACTAGGAAGTTCATGATGATCCTCAACACAGAGTATATTGTGGTGATTTTGAGGGAGTTCAGGAAGCAATTTCATCTCAAAAGGCAAGAGCTCATCAACTTCTACCAGGACAATGTACCAGCCCATAATTCCATCCTGGTAACCAACAACTTGACATAGATGAACATCAAAATGGTGCCTCACCTTCCTTACAGTCCATACTATTCCCCCTGTGACTTTTGGTTATTTCCTGTGGTGAAGGAGAACCTTAAGAGCAGTCTTGTTGAAGAAATGGAGACTACGACAAGGGTTCTGGACACCTTCATTTTGGAGAACTTCCATAGGGCTTTCACATAGTGGCTAGAGTGCTACAAGTATATTGAAGCTAGAGGATCATACTATGCAGGACATGAAACTCGGCTTGTGAAGACCTGTTGGGCAAGCGAAAGAGAAATCATGATGGCACCTGTGCCCAGCGTCGCCTTCCTGGCACTTGTGCCGGTGGCATGTGTAAAGATATTTGAGCGAGATCGTGCCAGTGCCGCTGGACTGGCTCCTGTGCAGGTGGCACGTAAAATACACCATTTTGAGTGTGACTGTTGCCAGTACCACCTGACTGGCCTTCGTGCCGGTGGCACGTAAAAGCACCCACTACACTCTCAGAGTGGTTGGCGTTAGGAAGGGCATCCAGCTGTAGAAACTCTGCCAAATCAGATTGGAGCCTGGTGTAGCCATCTGGTTTCACCAGTCCTCAGTCAAATCGTCTAACCCATGCTAGCATGGAAAGCGGACGTTAAACGATGATGATGATGTAACAGCTGAAGTTTATCTTGTAACAGTTGAGATTAATTTGTAAACAATATGGAACATTGGAGTCATCACCAGTTTGTAAGGATTGGTTCTTCATTGATTGCCATTATGTAAAGATGAAAGAACTCTGATAGAAGTTGTAAAGAAAATATTTATTTACCATTACATTGTATATATCCAAAACCACGATAGGTTGGTATGTATAGTTAGTAAATGGAAAAACATGCGAGGTAAAAAAGTTAATTTTGGCCAGTATGTGTGTACACGTTCTCGTAATAGTAATCCACAGATGGAGGAAGAGTGATGTTGTAAGAGAAAAGAAATTGAACTAGTGAAAGTTATAGTGTCGAGGGACTTGTGTCTCATAGTTGGCTGATTATAACTTTGTTTCTCCTTCTGACCATTTGTCTTTAGTAGCTGCTTGCTTGTGGCCATGACTAGTTGTCTGTTCACTAGCTGATAGTCGCTCTCACTAACTGACTTTTGCTTGGGGCTTCTTGCTTTTATAATTGACCTGAAGGATAAACATATCGTTGAGAACAATAGATTTCGTTGGAGGTCTGTGATATCTCTATTCTAGCTATTAGTGAAATAGAAGAGGTTAGAAGGCCGACCGAAGAAGAAGACAGCGGCGGCGGCTACGGAGGAGGCAACGACGGCGAGGTGCGGCAGGCAGAAGAGTGCGCACGAACGGCGGAGGGTGCGGGCGCGGACAGACCGACCGTCTGTCCGTTCCGTCCGTCCGTTCGTTCCCTGCTGCTGCAGCTGTCGTAGCGTGTCGCAGCGATGACGGTCTGGCATTGCGGGAGACGGAGGATCGAGCGGCCGCGCTCGCTAGTCGGGCCGGAAGCAGAAGCAGCGAGAACGAAAG
>NC_068983.1:136846104-136862776 GCF_001194135.2 Octopus bimaculoides | reverse complement strand
GCTAAGGCATCTGGCAAATGTAACTACTGTCAGAAAAAAAACTATTGTTTTACCGTGAGAAAAGTATTGTTGAACTGTTAATTTAAATTTAGCTATGTAGGATCAGATCCACGCCATGTCTGCAAGATCCACTACACACACACACACACACACACACATAAAAAAGCCTGGTTTTCAGGATATTGTGGCTGTTTCTTAAAATAATTTTGCAGACTCTCTAAATAGACATTTACTCAAAAGATGTGAAATCAAGGAAAAATATGGAAAATTTGACAGATTTTTATCAAAATATAAGAACATCATCATCATCATCATCATCATTATTTAACGTCCGCTTTCCATGCTAGCATGGGTTGGACAATTTGACTGATTTGGCAGAGTTTCTACAGCTGGATGCCCTTCCTAACGCCAACCACGCCGAGAATGTAGTGGGTGCTTTTACGTGCCACCGGCACGAAGGCCAGTCAGGTGGTACTGGCAACGGCCAGGCTCAAAATGGTGTATTTTATGTGCCACCTGCACAGGAGCCAGTCCAGCGGCACTGGCAACGTTCTCGCTCGAAAGTCTTTACACATGCCACAAAGGTGACGCTGGGCACAAGTGCCATCACGATTAACATAATGATAGAGTTCTTTCCTGATTAAGTAAAAGTATATCTTTTCCTTTTGAGTGTGTGTCTCATAAATCCATAGAATCACAGGGTGGGGCAATGGATTTAGGATATCATTTCTGTTGTGATAGATGGTCTCTCTTGAGCACAGTAAATTACCAGTTGTCTCAGTCTTTTGTCAGCCTTCACTACTTTGTCTCATGTCTTTCTGGGTTTCCTTCTACAAGTTCGATCCACTTTAAGCAATTGGCACTTCTATATACAGCTCTCATCATCCATATGCATTACATGACCAATCCAGTGTAGTCTTCTCTCTTGCACACTACATCTGACTCCTCTTATGTCTAATTTTTCTCTCAGTACATTAACACTTTGTCATACATGCACACTTACATTGCACAACTAAAAGAGCATACAAGCTTCATTGCTCTCTAGTCTTTGCAAGTCCTCTGCATTCAGGACCCACATCTCACTACAATGCAACATTCTTGTTCATACAAAAACATCCTAAAATCTTCTTTTCACTCAGTGAGAGAACCCTTTTGTTGCCAACAGAAGTAAGAGTTCACTGAATATTGGGGAATTTTTGTAAGCACTTCCATCAAGTTTCAAACTATCAAATGGTTAGAATATTATATTTCCTAGATATAAAGTTACCATACCCTAGTTGCAAATTCTGGGAAGGTGCTGTTGCTATACACTCAAATATCCTAAACCAATCCTAAAACACATCTGATAGATTGACAACAACGCACTGACCAGAACATTATAACTTCTGGATAAAAAGTATGCTGACTTCTTTCTCTGTCTGTTCTATATGACATTCACCCACCCAAATAAACTAGAGTATCATAGTGAAAGCCAACAGATATAAGGGATGAGGCAGCAGATGCGAGCTTTGTGTAACAGAGAAATGAAACATAACTTCAACAATGAACATTTTGAACATCAAGAAGAAAACTTCTCCCCTTGCATGTACAGTTGTTGGCACTTCGTCGCTTACGACGTCAAGGGTTCCAGTTGATACGATCAACGGAACAGCCTGCTCGTGAAATTAACGTGCAAGTAGCTGAGCACTCCACAGACACGTGTACCCTTAACGTAGTTCTCGGGGATATTCAGCGTGACACAGTGACAAGGCTGACCCTTTGAATTACATGCACAACAGAAACAGGAAGTAAGAGTGAGAGAAAGTTGTGGTGAAAGAGTACAGCAGGGTTTGCCACCATACCCTGCCGGAGCATCGTAGAGCTTTAGGTGTTTTCGCTCAAACACTCACAACGCCCGGTCTGGGAATCGAAACCGCGATCCTATGACCGCGAGTCTGCTGCCCTAACCACTGGGCCATTGCGCCTCCACTCTTGCATGTACAAACAACAATTTAAGCTATGAAATAATTTCAAGTATGATTCCCCCATTCACCAGCTCTATTCAACCAGAATGAGATACAATGTTACTATTGATTATAAGTATCAATATGCATAATAAACATACGCTCATAGGAACTCATGCTGGAATTCTAGACTGCACAGATATGTATAACATATACATAACACAGATACAAGACATCATACAATTTGTAAAATATATTTTATGTACTTACAGTTTCATGGACTAATATACATTCAAACCTGAGTAAAGCCTACAAATGATTAGATACACATGCAAATACATCTACAAAATGCAGGCATGAATCACATGTTGTATATGTTAGT
This sequence comes from Octopus bimaculoides, assembly GCF_001194135.2. NCBI lineage: Eukaryota > Metazoa > Mollusca > Cephalopoda > Octopoda > Octopodidae > Octopus > Octopus bimaculoides. Next base: position 136,860,451 of record NC_068983.1, on the reverse strand, counting down.
ATACATTTATATACGCAGGTATATATGAATGTTCTTGTTTAATGCAATTAATCTGAGTTGAACATAAATACTTGCAAAATAACCCCAAGGCCAATACAAGTACCCAAGTGAGTTGTCTCCACTTATCTACAAGGGGAAAAAAAAAAAAAAAAAAAATTCCGAAGTCTTGTATAATTTTGTGTAATCTCATGTCATATCCAACATGGACATGGTTACCAATATTCACAAGTGGTGTGCTCGAAAAATGTGAACTTTCTGTATGAAACTAATTGTAGCACTGTTAATTCACAAATAAAGAACACACACACACATACATGATGGGCTTCATTCAGTTTCTCTTTACCAAGTCCACATACAAGTCTTTGGTTAGCCTGGGGCTATTGTAGACGACATCTGCCCAATGTGTCATGCAGTGGGACTGAACCTAAGACCACATAATTTGGAGGAAAACTTCTTAACCAAACAGTCATGCCTGCACCTATATACAATGTTACAAGGTTTAGGTACATTGATACAATATTCAGTAAATGCAAACTTCCCACACGAAATAATTGGTGACACTTAATTTACAAACAAAGAATGTTTATTGATCAAATGCAGTATTGAGCACTTGTTCTCATTTAATACGTTAGTATATGTGAAAGTAATTTTAAAAAAGATATGCGAGCACCAATCTTCTTTCTGACTTGTAAATAATAAAGTCATGAAATTAGAGAGTTGTATTTAGGATCTGAAGGCCAACTACATACCACACACCATCAAGTGGAGCATCGTAGAACAATCCATGCCATATGTTAAAGAATCAGAAAGATTGCCAGCTTAACTGAAAGATCTCATATTTATTGTTATTTTAGATTTAAGAATTCTACTGACCTAATATTTCCAGAACTGAAACTTTTTATTAAATGTAAGTGTCTGGATAAATTACTGAAATGGAAAACACCACCCTCTTCTAATTCAGTGTGTAGCCTCATAAATTTTGACCATCTTCCCATTGCATTAACTTACATCAACCATATTAATTCTGAGTCAAATGGACCAACTCTTAACTATCTATTTTATTTTTACATTACACTTCTTTTTTTTTTTAGCTTCTTGTACTTTCTTATGTTTTCTCAAAAACCAGCGACCTTTTTCAAAGACCAGTATTGTTTCTCGTTTTTTCAAAAAAAAAAAAAAAAAAAAAAGACCAGCTATGTTGTGTATTTGAGTCTGAAAGATTGTTAGGAAATACATGATTTGTTATTCAAGCTTGTCAGGGAATCATGTTTTTATAGTAGCTTGAGTTTAAATTCTCTATATTCTTTTCTACTCTAAGCACAAGGCCCGAAATTTTTTGGGGAGGGGGCCAGTCGATTAGATCTACCCCAGTAAGCAACTGGTACCTAATTTATCGACCCTGAAAGGATGAAAGGCAAAGTCGAACTTGGAACATAAAGACAGATGAAATACCGCTAAGCATTTCGTCTGGTGTGCTAACATTTCTGCCAGCTAACCGCCTGTATATTAAATGTGTGTGAGTGTGTGTGTTTGAGTGCACTCTTATCTAAACATCATGTGATAACATCATCATCATACAAGCAAGGCTGGTTGTTTTCAATCTTCTGTGAAAAACATGATTTAGGTACGAGCAAATATTACCTTGTTTGGAAACAGGTGAGAGTTGGCAACAGGAAGGGCATCCAGCCATAAAAAATCTGCCTCAATAAATTCCACCTGACCCTTGCAAGCAAGGTAAAATGGATGTTAAATGAGGATTATGATGATCATATTTACATACATACAAACATAATGTTTTAAATATTTTTTTTTAAGCCAAAATAATGTAAGTTATAAAAATTAATAATTCAAGTCAATGTTATCTCAATATTTCAGAGTTAGGACCCTTCTTCAGGAAATTTATGAAGAAAAGGTGTTGATAGCTAATGTCTCTGCTCTGTAGTATGTGTGTATGAAAGTTTGCTACATTTGATTTTATACACCATGTAGGACTGCAGACATATATTTTAGTTTTTGATTAAACTGTTGGGCAATGTACATAAAGTATTGTTTTGTTTTGGCCTGTCTTCAGTAAGGAGCCTCCTCAGAGAAGGCCTTACAGATTACATAGTGAATTGCAGCAGTTGTTTTTACATTAAAATGTGGTAGACTTTTTGCTCAGATGTCTCATGTGAGGATATAGAAACGTCAACATTCAAGCACATACATGTTATGGACTTCCACAGCTACCATCAACTAACTCCACTCACAAGGCATTGATCAGCCCGAGCCTATAGTAGAAGATACTTGGATACTTGCCAAAAGTGGATATGCAATAGTTACAAAGTAAACTCTGTATCTACAAAGAGGTGCTGAAAAGTTCCTGGCTTTGGGTAAAAGAAAATACAGGAGGAGCAGTTAATTATAGTTTCATTCATCATATTCCTCTCTCAGATTCACATACTTATTGCAGTAGTCCTTCAGTTTTTCTAAACCCTGTAAAAGAACTCAGAAGCCAGGAACTTTTCAGCACCCCCTTGTACACAGCTATATCTGCAACATTGAAACAAGATAAACTTGAACACTGCATCATAAAATAAAATGTCATGTATTTAAAAAAAGTATATGTTTATACATAGTTACAGAAAATTGTAACTGGTACAAAATTATAGGCTCAATATTTTACTCGTGTATGTATTAGATTGAACATAAATATAATTATTTCTGATTTAGAAAAGTGAACTCCACCAGTGAAAAACTCATTAAGAAGAAATGACCATTTATTTATTTAAACTAGTTCGAAAATCCATCTCTAACACTGTTATCTTTTTGTATTTCCTCTTTGTGCAATTTCATTTGGTTGCCATTTCTCCTTATTTGTTTATTCTTTGGCATCTTAATGACTACTTTCTAACTACACAGCAAGAATATGAGTTTGGTCATCACACTAAGTTTTCCAACTATAAGATTAACCAATATATGAACTTGTATGGAAATATCAAATTTCTCTCAAATCACATCCTGTCATCTTAAAAGAGATTGATGGTCAATACCAGAATGCTTTTGATCAAAGAGGTCAGTTCAGTCAGAGTTGCCTTCAGCTGATAATGAGGAGTAGCATTTGCAGAAACTATAAGAGTTTTAGTTAGGAGTGAAGTGCAAAGTTGTTTTCTTGATATGTGCAATGATCTTTCATCAATATTCTACAAACACAGGTATGATACTGTGTAGTGCTCTCTCTCTCTCTCTCTCTACTGCTACTACTACAATCTCTGCAATATCAAATCTACACCTAAATTTCCCTGTAGCAAATACAATGAATTCCACATTGGAAGTACCATCACATAGGTTCACATGCAGGTTAAAGAAGACTTTTATGCTAATGCTTCTTCCATCAAAAAATACCTATGGAAATGTCACTCCAAGTTTCCATTGAAGCTACAGTAAAAAACATTAGGAACTTGACAATAAAAGATGGTATTTTTATTTGCATGTGCTACCCAGGAATTAATAACAGAAATGTAATACTAAATACTTATGTTCAATTATTTCCTCTTTATATTCCATTTTCATGACTTTGCATAAAACACCTTATTCAATTTTTCTACGAAAGAATAAAAAAATCCTAGAACTCCATTCCTACCCCTGATCTTCATCAACTTACAAATCAAATCAATCATTAACTATGCTTCATTAATCTTGACTTCTCAATCATTCAGTGTCTGAAAAAAAAAAAAAGAATAAAAAAGACAACAATAGAAACAACTTGAATAAAATAGTACCAATAAATATTTTATTGCACATAACATTCCTTGCAAATAGTTGATATAATAATTTACAAGTTCACATTTTTTTGTCTTAATTAAAAAAATTTTCCAAATGTTTTTTTTTCTAAACTTAGCTGATTTCAGCAAGATGTGTGGAGAGCAGATACCAAGGTGTTCAGGGTAGGTTTTAGGGACCAAAACAAGTTGTATAGTCCAATTTTGGGGATTTCAAAAAATATATCACCTTTGCAATAACATAGAAATTATAGGTAAAAACAACATCATCAGTCCATTTTCCTCTCCTGCTCCATCAGCACCAGTCAGCAAATCAGTTAGGGAGGGGACTATACTGTGTTCCCTGCACCTAACCTCACTTCATTTCACTCCGTTAAAATTGTCAAGATATATTTTCACCAACAACTGCTTCAGATGTCGCTATTGGTGACAGACAACATGTTAATCAATTTCAAACTTCAGTCGACATCATTACACAAATTAATTTACAAATTGTTAAATTTTTTTTTATTAATATATATATATATATATATATATATATATATATATATATATATATATATATATATATATATATACATATACACACACACACACACACGTGTGTGTGTGTGTATATATACACACATACATATATACACATATGTAAACATATACATATACTTATGTATATATATGCACATACGCATATATTTTTTTAATATTATATTTTTTCCTTCAAAATTAATTTCAAAAGTCAATGGTGTGAAAGTTCTCTCTATTGATAGTGAAACTCAAAATTGAGAGTTACGTACCAATGGAGATAGATTTCAAAATTAATGTGAGAGTGGTATTTCCTCTTAGGCGGCATCTGACATTCCCACATGGTTAATGAGGGTTAGACCATCCAACAGTGCCATTCAAAGACTATGCCATCACAGCAAAGATTTTAACACTGCTTCAGAGAGATTTACCTATTTCTCAGCTCATATGTTATATACAACTCAAGTCAAGTTTAAAAGTAATTGAAATAGCATTGCTTCATCCTAATCAAATTTTATATCTTTCATTATTATTATTATTATTATTATTTTTTTTTTTTTTTTGTGAGGATGGTGAGGATACTCCAACTGAATAGGCCTACTGTCAGCAGGCATCTGTAAACCAGGGAATATAACTGGGATAATCTACTTACTCTTAGTAACCAGGGCAATTCTTGACCCTAAATAATGGTTTTTCTCTTTGGAGACTATCACATATTTGTATACTATAATTTCTGTAACTCATGTTAGTAATGATCCCCTATCTTTGGCTCTTGTGGTAATAATGAAATCATTATTATTGTCTATTGTTCTAAATATCCTCTTTTATTGACATATGGAAAATAGACACATAAAGTATAAACAGGATTCTACTAAACTTATTTCCAAACTGACAGTTTTAATGTTGTCTGGTAGTATTATCCCATTATGTATGTATGTATGTATATAAATAAATATGCATGTATATATATATATATATAGAATATGTATATAAATACATGTGTGTGTGAGCTTACAGACATATATGGGTAATAAATATTTGGGATTTATAATTTATAGATTGCCACAGATCTTTTAAGATTTCTGGGAGAGAGAGAGAGAGAGAGAGTGTGTGTGTGTGTGTGTGTGTGTATGAATGATGGTTTGAAAGTTTTATTTATAAAGTGTGTCTAACAAAATAATTGGGACAAACTTCATGTCATACAATCTACATCATGAAAATATTACATCTAATCTCCTCTGCCTAGTATTCCTTTTTCCCACCCAGTAGGGCTACTCTGAACCTGACCTAACTCAGAACAATTCAGGAATTATAAATAAAAGAAAATGAAAGTAAAAATCCAGCTTGTTATGTAATGAGGTGTAAATGAGTTGAGTAAAACTTGACTTGAGTTGTAATCAGTAAGAAGGCTTTGTAACACCTTCAATAAGGCAGCTAAATTCATCATTGCAAGTGATGAGACTTGCAATGATTCCATGTGCGTCTTTTGTACGGATTTTTTTTTTGTTTTTAAATTTCTTTTTGAGTTAAGCCAACATCTAGATAATATAATAATAAAATTATGAACAGTCAATATGGGAGTATTTACAATAGAAATGGTTGTTGTTAGTAATGTCAGGTTGTAAAAAAAAAAAAGGAACAAGAAAAAAAGTGCTTTTTATGAAGACAGTGAATGTTGTTGCCAGGAATTTACTAATTATCTGCTGAGTTAAAAAATATAACAGAGAATTACACAAAATAGATTGTTTACAGAGATAAGTGTATCTGTGTGTATGCATATTTATTGATCTGTTTCTTTGCAAGTATATGTGTATGTGTATACATATACGTGTGTGTGATAATGCTTATACATTTATATAAAGGTCTTGATATGTATCCCTCTATATAAAGTCTATATGGAGTAAATTACACACACACACACACACACATATATATATATATATATTACAAATTTCAATGGGTTTTACTATTGAGTTCCTGTGTAATATTTCTTCCAATGACAAACTCAGAGCAGCTTATAGTAGGTTGTTGTCTATGTTTATGGTGGGCAAATTTCATGTGTGTGTAAATGAGAACAAAAAAATTTCATCTATCAATGACACACACACGCACACACACATACAGAGCTTATTCTATAAATACACATTAACAGAAGAGGTATGAATTGAGAAAAATTAAATCTAACGTGGTACATAGTGACCACACATTTTACTACTTCTCTAGTGTATTACCGGTACTTATTTTATCAATCCAGGGAGGATGAAAGGCAAAATCGATAATGTTGGGATTTGAACTCTGAGCATGAAGAGGCAAAATACTACAAAGCATTTAATATGTCTTCCTACTGTCCCTTAATGTATTACAACAATATATTGTGAGGTAACTGTGCAAATCTCTAGTAGAGACCTGACAACAACAAATTTATGTAATTTCAAATTACAGCAGTTATAAGTAAACAACAACAAAAACAGAAACAACCCCCAAGACATTTCAGACATTCCTGTTAAGTGAAGATTGGTTAGGTGGTGTGGGAGTAAACATATACAAAATACAAATGAAATTGGATGAAACAAGAAAAAAACCATAATGACAATGTGTTTTAATAAATAATTGCTTTCTTTCTTCCTTTCACTCAGCAGATAAATTTAAAAGACATATTGGTTTATATGTGTGTGTGTGTGTGTGCATGTGGCAGGTATGAATAATACATAATAGTTTCAAATTTTGGCACAAGGCCAGCAATTTTTCAGTGGGAGGTGGTCAATCGATTTCATCGACCCCAGTGCTCAACTGGTACTTATTTTATCGACCCCAAAAGGATGAAAGGCAAAGTTGACCCTGGTGAAATTTGAACTCAGAATGTAATGAGTCAGAAGAAATGCTGCTGAGCATTTTATCCGACATGCTAACAATTCTGCCAGTTCACTGCCATATGAGCATAATAAATAATGATTTCTTACATTGGCACAAATACTATAAATTTGTAAGGAAGGATATATATATATATATATATATATATATATACTGAATTGATCCGACCCAACCCAAGTACATGCATTGTATATATCTTATCACCTTCTGGGAAAGAGACATGAAAAGCAAAGCAATGTCAACACTGGTGGGATTTAAACTTAAAATATAAAGGGAAGTAACTACATATCACAAGGTATCTTAGCTCGGTACTCTATTTGTGACTTCACAGCATTAATAACAATAGTAATCATTATTCCTAATTTAGGTACATGATCATAAATTTGGGAGGAGTTTATAATCAATTACCTCAAACTTCAGTTTTGCCTAGCACTCATTTTATTGACCCACAGAAGAATAAAAGGCAAAGGTGACTTCAACAGGATTTAAACTCAGAACATAAAGGTATATGGTCTAACAACTGTGCCATTCACCATCCAATAATAATATTTTACTAACATTCTATAATGGTAGACAATACAGTTGTCTGCAGTATAATATATAGACTTTATTTATCCTTTTTACTGGAAAATTTTAAAATCAGAAATGAGACAGAAGTTGAAACAGACATAAATAGATTCAGTTGAGCACTCTACTATTTAAGCCATTCTGACTGTCTCAATAACAACAATAATGATTTTAAACATAAATTCAAGGCCAGAAAATTGGTGGGAGAGAACAGTGAATTATATCAAGCTATAACTGGTACTTTATTTTATCAACTTTGGAAAGATGAAGGACAAAGTTTACCTTTGTGGGATTTGAACTCAGAATGTAAAAGAGCTGGAAAAAGTACTGCAAGACATTTTTGCTTCATGCCCCTAATATTTCTGCCAATCCACCAGCCTAATAATAAAATAATAAGGATTTCTAACATTGGTGGAAAGCCATAACATTTTATGGAGGAGTTGCAGTTGATTTAATTAAACCCCTGTCAGTTTGTTATTGGCACTTATTTTATCTATGCCAGGAAGTTAATCTCAACAGAATTTTAACTAGAAACATAGAGGTGAAGCTTTATTCTCCACAAGCAATTTTGTCCAATTCTTTACCAATTCTTTCTTTGCCTCATTAATAATAATGATGACGACGACGATGACATGAATAGGAAATAAAAATATTGAACTACTGAGTTTCATAATTAATACTTCTGAAACTGAAGGCTAATGCTATTATCAATTATGGCTCTTTCTACAGCATCATAGATAATAATAATAATAGCTTGTTTTACATTATCACAAGGCCACAAATTTGTAGGGGAGGAAGGAGGGGGTATAGCCAATGCATTCAACTGCAGTATATTACTGGTACTTGTTTGTAAACTTTGGAGGGATGAAAGGCAAATTCAGCTTTCAGGATTTGAACTAAGAACATAAAGACACGTAACCAATGACAGATTGTCCAGCACGCTAAAGCTTCTGCTAGTATAATAATGATTTATAGCAGTTTTAACATGGCTATACATTTTAGGGAAGAGAGACTGAAACAAAATCAGCACATGACTAGTATTTATCATATTAATGCCAGAAGGATGACTTATGATCATTTCATTTAGGTTAGTAGAATTGATGCTTCAGATATGAATCTGGGAGATCAGACATTACAATTTCAATAATATTAATTTCCAACACTGGTCCCTCTCAAAAGAGGGGTAGACTGAGAATAAACTGAGTCACTTGAATACTTACTTGACAGGTATTTATATTGTTAACCCTGGAATGATGAAAGGCAAAACTGACACTGGCAAAATTTGAACTTAGAATGTAAATAGATATGACAGGACATGTACTTGAGCGCTACTGAACCTAGCATCTTCAAATAAGAGGAGACTATATAACATTGTATCATTATAATCATTACAGCAATCAGCAGTGAATGAGGTGAAACTCAAAGCATATATTTTTACAAGACATAAACAGCTAACAGTTCTTTGAAAGGAGAGAAAAAGTACCACACCCTTAATTTTATCAAGTGAATTGTTTTCATCAAGTGAATTGTTTTCATCAAGTTACATTAGGTAACATTTTTTCAATTTTATTTGAATAAAATTTGCCATACATTAACTGGGAAGAATTATAGGCGATTGATCAACTTTTAATATATTACTGACATTTACGGGCCTGACTCTGTAGAAATGAAAAACAGTTGATCCCAGTAGATTTTAGTTCAGAACGTAAAGGGGCATAATTCAATGCCGCAAGGGAAGTAACTATAGACTGTCACTAACATCGCCACGGAATTATACATTTTTTGAGGGGGACATGCCGTTCATGTAATTGACTCTAACCTGCTTGTCTTATCGGCCCTGCAAGAACAAAAGGCAAAGTTATGTCAATGCACTTTGAGGAGACAAAACTAAATATTGTAAGTTGGCATTTTAGCAATTCTATTATCCATCACTCTTGAAATAATACATTTCTTATTTTAACATAAGGTAGGGCTCTGGCATGGCTAGTCTAAAAACTGAAACTAGTGAAAGAAAATAAGACAACAAATTTAAAACAGAGGTGGATGAGATCATATAACATTTATACCCTTCTTAAAGGTTATAATGACAAAGGAAAATCATCAAATGAAAGAATTCTCTTGAAAAAGCTATGAACAACTATCAATTCCAGTTCATCTTTTCCACAGGTCTTGAGCCAAGGAAAGAAAATCTGCACTACTACTACTACTACTACTACTACTACTACTACAACATTAAATTAGAAGAATACCAAGAAGCTGATGATGCTACAAAGTAAATTTAAGAAATGAAAGCCTATATTATATTATGAAGTACTAATTTTAAACATAAATACAAGGCTTCAAAATTTTAGTGAGAATAGAATTGATTACAACCAACTCCAGTTCTTGACTGGTATTTATTTTATCAAGACCTTGCAGGATGCAAAATCAGAATGTCAATTAGTGTAATTAAACACCACAAGACATTTTGTTTGATACTGCCAATCAATATTATATTACATAGTATTGGGAGTAAAATCATAGTTTTAGCCTACAGTACTTTTTCATTCTTAATATAGCTGCATTCTCTATCTAATGAAGTTATTAGTGATTAATTAAACTATTATTGTTGTTAATGATAAAAATAGTAAAAAACCAACCAACAAACAAACAAGAACAAATTCAGAGTTGCATCACAGAAATTATTGAGCAGAGAGAGACAAAAACATGCACCTACACATTCAAAAAATATCTGCATATTCTTGATAGATATATGGTTAATAAATTTTGATAAATACTCTTGAGAGATGAAAATAATTACAGAGAAAAGACTGATGTCAGTTTATTTATTACAATTTTAGATGAAATTACATCTTGTTCAAAATATATATATGTATATATATATTTATTTTCTTTCCACAAGAAAAATATCATTATTAATGTTATTTTTATTTAGGTTGATCTAAAAAAATAACTTTATTATATGAAATTCTCTGACAGAAAGATTTGGCAATAGAATTATCCTGTATTTCCATTTAGTTTCCAAACCTTTTATCCTGCTACCATTCTTCCATAAATTATTACTGTGGATTTTTTCACAGAGGAAATTATTTACATGTTTGACAATAAATGAGTTAATAAATTTGCATGTTTTTATATAGATATGGAAGTGTGTTATATTTCTAAATCTAAAATAAGTTTTGAAAAAAAATTCATTTGAGAAAAATGAAGTAACATTACCAAGCATGAAAAGTAGCAGACACATTACTAAAATTACATTATCTTAAAAGGCATGGGTTTACTAACACCTTAATATTTGAAAGGGAGGGGAGATTTTTTTTCATTAAACATAGTGACTTATCAGGCATAGTAGGTTAAGTCCATCAAACAACATAATGGTATTATTTCAAAAAGCAAGATAAAGATGGACTGAAAGTGAGTCTAAAATGTTTCTGATAATTATTGCTTAATTTAGGCAGTGTTAGAGAAGGATAAGATTAAAAAGCTGTGATGTTCATTGTTTTTCTTTGTGTATTAGCAATCTAAAAAGAAAAAAAACATTTTTATCCTCATTACACTCCTATATTAGTTAAATAACAACTCAATAGACTATATAAAGCTTATAAAATATCTGTTATTATGGTAAAAGGGCAGTTATGATAACAGAGTTAGTAGTGATAGTACTAGATGGTTACGAGTGTGGTTTCTGAAGTAGTGGGAGGTAAATGGAAATATGCAGTAGAAGTGTATGGTTTCCTTTGTTTTCAGGTGAAGTGATGAAGTAAAGTGAAAGTAGAAGACCAATCAAATTAGTGGAACTGAAGACAATGTAATGTCACTCCATACATAAACCTGAACCAAACAAGTCATATTTACTTGTCTGGATAGTAAGAGATAGAAATGGAGTTTTGGTGTATGTATATTAGTCATTAACACAGAGTTGTCCCTTTGCCACTAATTAGTGGATTATAAATTATTATAAAACAATTCATAACAGAATGTAATAAAAGTTATGAATTATAAGTTCATAACTTATTTACTTATCACTACACTACGAAAATAGCTCTATGATAGAAAAGTAACTTTCTTAAGCAAAAAATAACTTTCTTGATCTATTTTCCCTTTTCCTTTATCTCTTCGTAAAAGATGCAAAATTGCTAATTTTGTCAGTAGCTGCTAAGTAATTTTTCTTTAGGCAAATTAGTTTTTGAATTTTAAATTTCTTTATGTTTTTTACTGTTAGTAATGACAAATTAGCACACCATTGTTTACAAGGTGAAGGACACCAACCAAAAATTGCCAAGACAGACATTTCATCTTCTATAAGAAAAGGAAGGTAAAATTGTGACAGTCATATTTTCTCCCTGAGGCCTATCAGACATCCATGTTGGTTATGGTAACTTATACAATTGACTTCTCACAGACATTAAATCTCAGCTTCATATAGTAGGGTAAATGAAATTACATAATGTGTATGGGCATAGGTAACTTCAGTGAAGTGGATATGGCTAGGAATTAAAACAATGTTGTGATTTTTCTTTGCTAAGACTTTATTGTAACAGTTTCCTTATATAGGCACAAAGCCAATAATTAAAAGAGTTGAGTATGATAAGAAAACTGATCAAATTAACAACTGAAACTTAATTTACTGACCTTGGAAACATGAAATATAAAGATGGCTCAGGCATATTTTAAATTTAGAATATAGAAAGGAGAAATTAAATGCTCTAAGATATTTAATCCATCATTCTTATACAACTATCCACTGCTATTTCAGAGAAGTGAGAAAAAGCGGTGGAAAAAGGTAGGAAGATCAGGTGATTATAGACTTAACATTTCTGGTATTAAATCAAAATACAAAAACAAATGAAATACACACACTTAATATAACTTTGATTTACTAAGTTAATGGCTTAATTAAAGAATAAATTAATGATAATATCACAAAGATAATGAACTTGTTGAATAATAACATGGATCAAAAACTGGATCTAGACACATAAAATATAGTAGTGGATTGGATGTAATGGATAAGGTTGTGGATATTGTTGCCCACTAAAGTTCTGTACTATAATATGACAGTGTTGAATGTAATCATATTGTTTGTAGTTGAAATACTACCTGAAGAGTTGCAGAATAAGTGGTGTGATGTGGAATGTTTGAATGACCACTTGATTTTTTACAGTAGATTCAACTGGAAAATATTTAATTAAATAATTTTACCAAGAAAAAAGGCAACACAATTAATATGAAAATCTATAAAGATTCATGATTCTAAGTCTCTTAATGAATAGTTAATTCTAACATAAATACAAAGATTTATGGGTGTAAGTGTTACAACTACGATTTGAAACTAGGCAACACATTACGGGTACTAGACAATTTTCCCCAAGTAATGTGAATTATATATATATATATATATATATATATATATATATATATATATATAATGATGATGATGATGATGATTGGCATTTGTATGATGTATTAATGCCAGTTATTCATTCAAGTAAAAGACCTATACATTCAATCAGTGGATGAAGTGGCTGATGAGACAGACAAGTACATCCTAAATGCAATTCTCATGTAGAATCAACATGACAGTGTGACAAGGCTGGATGTTGAATTACAGTCCATCTAAAAGGCATCTACTCAAGCTTAAGTAATTCAAGCCTGTTTTAAAAGATATTTGCTCAAAATGCCATGCAAGGGAATCAAATGCAGAACTTCATGGTTGCAATGTAAACTTAACTACTTGGCCATATCTGTCTTCTACCTATCTAACTATAGGTAGATAATGCATGTGGGTATAGCTGATAAGTACAAAATAATATTCTATGCTGAGAGGCTACATATAATATATATATATATATATATATATATATATAGAGAGAGAGAGAGAGAGAGAGAGAGAGAAAGGGAATGAAGAATATAGGAGTGATGAAAAGATGTAAAAGACTCTAAATTAAAATGTAATTGAAGTGTGGTGATTTACAACTGCTTTTGAAGAAACACTTTGTTTGAAAAGTCAGAATTCATCTCATATTTTTAAGAATTTTATTACTTAGAACTGCTAACCAAGTGAATGACTACACAGTGAGTAAGTTACTTGGCTAACAACTGTAATTTACATTCATTATTTCTCATGTGAGTGCATTAAATCTTGGCATTTCAATGCTTTAATTTATCTAAGGAGAAAAAATAGGAGAATTGTTTACCGTTATATGCAGAATACTGATGTTTTGTCTTACAAATGAAACAGTATCTTAAAATTAATGGCAATTTCTTTATCATGATTATAAATAAAACGTCAGAGTTACCTTCCTTATACTGCAATAGTCATAGCCCATTTTGAAATCTCTGATAAATTTGCAAGTCATAGTAAAGATGATGATTAGAACTAAAAAACCAAAAAAAAACCCCAACAAAAACACTACTTGAGCAAATAAAGATAACCTCTTCATGGTAGCTCAATGTGCTAGAAATAGCTGCCAAATTTAACTAAACCTTTATTTTTCCATATAATATTTGCTCAGTTAGGGCTGACTCAAGCTATACAACTTAAAGCATTAAAGGATAATTCTTTGGTCAATAAAATTTAAGATTTGTAGAATATTATCCTTTCTACACTTATTTAAAACAACTAT
>NC_068983.1:136841727-136845945 GCF_001194135.2 Octopus bimaculoides | reverse complement strand
ATTCTTTTACTTGTTTCAGTCATTTGACTGTGGCCATGCTGGAGCATTGCCTTTAGTTGAACAAATCGACCTCAGGACTTATTCTTTGTAAGCCCAGTACTTACTTTATCAGTCTCTTTTGCTGAACCACTAGTAATGGGGATATAAACTCATCAACATCAGTTGTCAAGCAATGGTTGGGGGACAAACACAGACACACAAATATATCCATATATATATATATATATATATGTATGATGGGATTCTTTCAGTTTCTGTCTATCAAATCCACTCACAAGGCTTTAGTCAGCCTGAGGCTATAGTAGAAAACACTTGCCAAAAGTGCCATGCAGTGGGACTGAACCCGGAACCATGTGGCTGGAAAGCAAGCTTCTTACTACTCAGTCATGCCATATATATGATGTGATGTCAAATCTCTCAGAATGCTACTGGTAACAAGAAATCTAGTATAATTTGTTACTTGGTTGAGTCATTGTAACTAAATTGGCACCACCACCAGTTTTGCATGGTGAAGAGTGGTTGATGAAAACCCAGCAGGACAAAAACACATCCTATCACAGATTTGGATATAAACCCAGCATAAAATTAATGAGTATCAAGTGATAATGTACAAAGACACAAAAATACTTGAGGTGGTAAACAAGCATGCTATCAGCTCACTTTGGAAGTGATGGACCCTTAAAACCTTGACCATAGCAGTAAGTAGTTGAGGAGTCACATTGTGGTTATATGTGTTATTCTGTGCATTGCAGTTTGTTTCTACAATCTGTTTTTGCATATGTTTGATATTATTAAACAAATTTCTTCAAGGAGAACATGACATATGATATGGACTACAATAGTAAAGGATACCAACACTGATCTGCTTGGCTTTTGCACCCCTACCTTCCCTAGCATATGAAACACTGTGCACAAATTTGTGTTAGACAGTTAGAAGGAGTGAGTGGTGTACACTATGCACAAACTTATTTCTGTTAAAACATTAAAACAAACTCTTTCAACCATAACATTTTCTTATGTCTGTTTTGTTTCTGAACACTCATATACAGTTCTTGACATGAAAATTTATCACATACACATACATACATACACACACAGATGTGTGTGTATGTTTGTTAGGGCATGCATGTGTTTGTAGGAAGCTGTGTCAATATCCTCTGGGAGAGGACAGTTTTAATAAATTTTAACTATGGAGGATGGTTTAAAATATATCAACAACCTTGCAAAAGTGATGGAAAAAAAAAAAGAATTAAAATATTTCATAAGTGTTCTTTAACAGTGGAAAAACAAGACTCAACAATGGTGGTATGGATAATTTGTTTTGTGCAGTTATAAAAGTTATGAAAAATTAGGAACCAGCCATTCTCAAGCTATCAATATGTGACCAAAAATTGAGAACATGACATCAACATCTTTATTGTCATAATAACCTACCAAGTTATATATACACTACTTATTTCAAATAAGAAACTCCATGTGCAGATCAGCTAAGACAGTTGATTTACTACCTTCAAGATCTGCGAAATTCTAGAAACTTTATAAAGTATATGGATTAAATTCTTTGATATGCTTGGAATGAGTCAAAAATGACTGACATTCAGGAGAGGAATAAATTCCAATACTGTAGGACACTAAATACCTTAGTAAATACTAAAGTATTTTATTTGTTAACTATATAAATATCAAATAACATAACTTATGACTGGATTTTTTCATGAACATGAAATAACAGATTTATAGAGAAGGAAATTAAATTGTATAACGTTGTTCTTTTTGTTTTGAGCCCTATAGGCTACATAAATGAAATGAAAGGCTAAAATTAAGAATTCTAATCAAATAAAAAACTAGGATAACCACAACATAAATTTAAAATTAACTATTAATAATGTTTATGCAAATAGTACCACTCTATGTTTTATACAGCACTTTTACATGAATAACAGTCAAGGACAAAGATTTTGATAGTAAAATTAGGGTTAATATCTAATGTAACAATATTCAGTGCTTTGAATATCTGAGGTGAAATTTTGACACTCATTAAAACAAAACTGAAACAGAGACCCTTTATCTTTTCTATTTGAAAATTTAGGACTTCACTCAATTTTGATAAGATCTACTATCAAATGAATAGCTGTGCTTTTCTTTGCATCACACTAAGAGTAAGGATTCTGATAATTTCTATAAGAACTGGACTGTGAAGAAGTGAGTGCATTATATAAATTATTTTGACATATGCACACACACACGAGGTAAATAAACATTTCTATCTCTTGACAATCCCACCTGTTCACAACATGTAAAGTCATCCTGACCCAAGGGAAATAATTGTTTATGAAGTTGCTTTGTTTTTCAATAGTTTTATAACCAACATGGATTTTGATTGTAAATAGTAGATATGAAAACAAAACATAGAAAACTACTAAACTCATAACATCATATTTAAATTATAAATGGACCAAAAATAATAAATATCACAATTGTGTTTGTCATGGAACAATCAGCAATGAACAAAAAGAAACTGCAACAGGTTAGTAAATAGGTTTAAAATAACAGACAATAAAACTCTGAAGATCAGCAAACACAAAAATGGGATTGTTGTAGAAAAGTCAATTATTTTCAAATGTAACAAATTGATAAGGGAAAAACAGAAAGTGTCATATAGGGTTAGGGTGAATTTTAGTAAATAACTCTTTTTTATGATATATGTATATATATATATATATATATATATATATATATAAATTTTGTTTAATTTTTTTTGTGGTTCAGTAGAGAGTCTGTAACTTTAACACATTTCATATGAATAAGGTAAATAGCAAAAGTGCCAAGAAATTATTTTTTCTTCTTCTTCTCTTAAGATTACTTTTGGTAAAAGAAATTGTATTAATAGACTAATTTGTGGTGTTAAATAAATTTTGTATACTAGATAGCAATGAAGAGAAAAAAAATTAGGCAAACATGAATAGAATGACAACATTTTTAGTTAAATATATTAAAGATACATTCGAATAAATAAAACACATGAATCTGCATCTGTAATCTACACTAATACATGTTGACCGATATATGTTTGTCTCAGAATGTAGGAAAGAGACACAGATATAAGACCAATTCATATATAATACCTACAAGTCAGGTAGCTAGTGAATGAAATATATGTATCAACAGTATCATTTTGTATCAATTTTAGATAAATTAATGGTATTTGTTTTCTAAACAAATAAGGAATTTCTGCAACACTAGAGGTAAGTATTGAAAGAGATCCATTTTGATTTTTGAATCCACTATTGATTGAGAAGCCCATAGCCTAATTGGCAGTGAGGTCAGTAGAATGTACTTTTATGTACTGGGGCTCTATATTTAATGAATTAATTATGAAAAGGAAGAACACTATAGAAAACTTTCAAAATAAAACATGTCAATATGAAGGATTATTCATGTAAAACAGTCTCTTCCACTTTATCATTCATCATCATTACAATATCATTAAATGATGACAAGAAGAGAACAATTAAATCAGATTTGATAGATCAACTAATGAAATCTAAGAAATACAACAAAGGGAATATAATTGCAGTTTAAATGTAATTTTTAAAGAATTTTTTAAACCTTGTACTGGATTAAATCAATTGAGTTATGAGCTGTAAAATGACTGAATTTAGAAAAATGATTCTGCGAAGTTAATTCTTGAGCTTGTCACTTAACCAATTGCTAATATTGATAACTTTTTAAAAGTTATACATTAAATGAAATGTTTAATTTTAGAAAAATCAGTTAAAATATAAAAATAAAACTCTGCTCTTTTTGAAAGGCTTTTAGGAGAAAATAAATGCAAATAAGGAAAATACTAAGAGTAATATAAAGATAATAGCAGCATATTTAATACTACTTCATAAATTAGGACATTTTTTCACACATGAAAGAATTGACCAATATTTTACAAGAAAAATAAACTCTATTATTATTATTATTATTATCATTATTATTATTATTATTATTATTATTATTATTATTATTAGTAGTAGTAACAACAACAGCAGTACTTTATAATGCATGGTTAGCATTATTTTTATTATTTACTGTGAACTTGTCATTTGTTTATGTTTCATTATGGGCAATAATGAATGTAAATTCCCTCTCAGTTTTCTCTTTATTTGACAATTCTTCTAAGCCTTTTGTCATTCACAGCTAGGGTTTCCTCAGTTTACTGACAGTGTA
>NC_068983.1:136840535-136841380 GCF_001194135.2 Octopus bimaculoides | reverse complement strand
TAGATGTGTGTGTCTGTATAAATAACTTACTGTTCTGTTAAGGTAAGCTCAACAAAAAAAGTACTCTAAGTGAGAGACAAATATTATTTACTGCACACAGCATAAAGATATGAGCTACTAATAGTTTCTTGCTTTGGAGATGTGGGTCTAGGCAGGTTTTTATAACATGCCATGTTTGCAAGAAGTCATCAGGCTGTATGTATATATATATATATATATATATATATATATATATATTTGGGTTGGACAATCCAACACATACCACCATGAAACACAGTCATTAAATGATGATGATGAATTATAAATATATACATGTACATACATATAATATACATATGTGTGTATGTATATATATAAACATATATACATGCACACACATATACATACAGCTCCACTTATATAAACTCACACACATACATATAAATATATATAAACATATATGCATTTAGTATATATATGTAATACATACACACACATTAATATATACATGCAATATATGGGAGTAAGAGTTCTTGGATGTGTTCACTGAAAAATATAAATAGTGATGGATATAATAAGTTAGAAGATAGAATATCTTTTCTTTTTTTATGATAATTTATATACAGAAGTATAAAATATATGAATTTTCTTAAGCAAAAAGTACACTACAGCTAATTTTACATTTGGTGTAGATGTCTAGCAGTGGAAAGATTGGCTGTGGTCTATCATTTCTTTGGAAAATTCCTGACATTATATATATCTCTGTTTATAAATAGAAGAAGAAAAAAAAAAACTAGATACTTTCATATCTTCTGATACATTTTACTCTATCATTACTAATATGCTATATATATATATATATATAT
>NC_068983.1:136838341-136839511 GCF_001194135.2 Octopus bimaculoides | reverse complement strand
ATATATATATATATATATATACATATATAGACATATGTGCAAACACACATATTTATCTATAAGCAGGTATTTATGTATAAATATGTAACATGTGATCTGCATATGGTCTATATGGATTGTAAGAGACAAAATGTTGATGAGAAAGGATAAGTTTGAGCCCAGCTTGAAATCTGGTGAGTGAAAGGTCTAATAGCATAAGCCATTGCACTATTTTTAGTAGAAGAATTGAACAATATGCACATGGTCTTTTTCTATGTTATGTCAAAAGATGTGCTTATATAATGAAATAACACAATATCAAATCAGTATTTATTAAAAGTAGTGCCAAATTCTCTCTCTGCCTGTACTCACACATGCATTAGATATAAACATACAATCACACACGTATCCATACAATGATATATGTGTGAGTGTGTGTATGCATGTATATGTGTGTATCTATGTGTATATATATATATATATATATATATATATATATATATATATATATACATACATATATATATATACTGTATATATATATGCACATAATCTCTCACACATGCACATAATCTCTCACACATGCACATATGTTCACATGGACATACATATATACAATATATATAAATAATATGATATATAAATTATATATATATATATATATACAAAGAGAGAGAGAGAGAGAGAGAGAGAGAGAGAGGGAGAGAGGTAAAGGGACATATAAATAAGTTTATGTACATGCAACAATAACAGGTAAGCTGTATAATTGATCTGTGTGGAACAGCAGTTGATATGCAATATGTAATTTGAGAAAACAATTTACCATGTATACCTGTTAGAAAGATGAAAAAAATGTGAGGCAGCATGCTTTAGTATTATCATAAGTATTAATATGTAGTTTTACAAATATTTTTGATATCACACAAGGACATTAACCTATAAAGAAAAATTAAACAAATGTATAAAATGTTGGCCTTTTTAATAATTTTTAACACAGAACCATGATAATTATCCTATATGATATGTTAGGTTGGCATGTATGAAAAGAAGGAGTAAACAAACAAATAACGTAGGTGTGTGAATGTTTCTAGAAGAATTCTCCATTGGTAGATAATATTGAATTTAGGGACATGCATTGACAAACAAATTTTCATATATATATATATACATATGTGTTTGTATATATATATA
>NC_068983.1:136835168-136837985 GCF_001194135.2 Octopus bimaculoides | reverse complement strand
TATATATATGTATATATAAATATATATACATATAAATATATATATATATATATATATATACATACATATGCACACACATACATATACATTTTAAACAGGTATTATTCATATAGTATATGTGTGTGTGTTTATGTGTGTGTATATATTTTTTAAAAAATATTTAATAAAAAACATCTTCCTTGAAAATATTTTCATTTTGTTTTATATAGTGGTTAACATTGTGACCATGAAGCTAGTCATACCACATATACAGAAACACACAGTCTCTCTCACTTTTCTTTCTTACATATACACACAACCCCCAATATATCCTTGTTATGTTTAGAAATGCAATGTCAATAACAACAGCAGCAACAAATAAAGGTAGTTATTTAAAAAAAAAAAAAAAGAAACACACAACATGAAGATAAATAACAAAGCAAGTTAAAAACAATATATTAAGAAATTCAGTATTATTTAGGGACGGGTATTTCAATATAGGAGAAAAAGTGATAAGATGCAAAAATATTTAGAGGAAAGCAAAGCACATTAAAAAGAGACAAAAAAAGAAAAGTAGCAACTTAATGATGGTGATTAGTGTTCAAGGGAACTGGGGAGGTGGCTATTGCAATATGCAAAGTGTAACAGCCAGGACTCCCTTATAAACTCCTAATGTCATCAAAATGGGAATCACATGCATTAAGAAGTAGATCTGAAGAATATCCACATTAAAGCCAGCATGGCCACAACCAGAGTGCTGATCCAGCATTACTGTTGGTGGTAGTGCTGTTGCTAGTAAAGTGATGAGTATGCTATTGACTGTAAGTTGGTGGTGTTGTTGGCTCCTCAGTTTAAGCATCCTTACATCTTTCTCTGTCACAGCAAGTGCAAGAGATAAAAGAAAAAAAAAACAACAGCAAGACAACGGAGAGAGGGCGAACACAAAGTGTAGCTAGCAACATTTCTCTAAAGTAAAAGGAGTGAATATATACATGTATGCATGTATGTATATGTGTATGTACGTATGTATGTATGTATGTACAATAAATAACATAAAAATAAAACAAAATTTATTAAAAGCAATTTTTATCACAGAAGGGAAGTTGGTGCAAGGAACGAAAAAAAAAAAAAAGCACAAGGATAAATGGAGAATTTATATTCAAAATATATTAAAAAAGAACAAAACACACACTCACACAAATAAATAAATAAATAAATAAATAAATAAATTGTGGATATTAGATGAGAATTATTCACACAGATCAAAATCAACTATTGTTCTGTAGAGTAAAGGTTTAGAGTTGTTACCATCAGGGTATCATCAGATGCTTTCGAAAGCAGACAATTATATTTTTTATTATCACCACAAATGCTTTGTGATGTAAAAAAAAAGAGTCTATTCTCTGAAGCAATTTTAAATAAAACTTCCAAGATAGAACATTTAATAATTATCAAGAGAGTTGGTGTGATGTTTGCAGTTTTCAATATCACCTAGAGTCAGTGCATTACAAAAATGGATAGACAGACTGACAAATAGATTGACACATAAAAAGAAAGGAGCATAGAGAATGGACATGTGTAAACATACACACACAAAAGTAATTCAGCAAGAAATTTGTGAGAAATGTGTTTGGCTACTATAATTAGAATTAAAATTATTATTCTTATTATCGTTGTTGTTATCATTACTACTGATTAGTTAGTGTCGAGGATTTGCTAACTTTAGCAGTGGAAATTAGTTATGATAATAATTAATACTAATTTAGGGACAAAGTCAGCAATTTTTGACAGGGAAGAGATTGGTCAATTAAATCGACCCAATATTTGACTGGTACTTATTTTATCAACCCTGGAGGGATGAAAGGTTTAGTTGACTGTGGCAGGATTTGAACTCAGAACATAAAGAGCTGCTTTGTTCATTGTTCTAGGGATTCTGCCAATCCACTACCCTTAATAACATTGGTTTCTCATTTAGGTAAAAGATTTGTAATTTTGAGGGCAAGAGGTTAGTTGATACCATCTACCCCAGTACTAGACTGGTACTTGACTATATCAAGCCCAGAAGAATGAACTCAGAATATAAAGAGCTAGAAGAAAAACTATTAGGTATTTTTTCTGATACTCTAATGATTCTGTCAATCTGCTGCCCCAAATAATATTAATAGAAGATATAGAATTTATTCAAGTTAATGGAATGAAATGATTAGAGAAGAAATAGTTTTGTAAGATACATTTCCCAAAACTTTGGCATTTCTATCAGAAACTGCTTATATCATTTGTTATTTTGATTCTTTTGATATTTTCTTTCTGTTTAAAAGGAGCTGTTAGGATGATGTCACATTAGGTTATGGACTTGATTTAAATATAAGAACTGCTCACTGATACATTTAATATAATTCTGAGTAGAATGCTAGAGTTCATCACATTAATTTCTGAAAGTGATTGTGTTAAGATAAAATATTTCAAATTCATAACAATATTAATTTTCATTAGTATCTTAAGCAATAAATATAATAAAAGAATGTCTTATTACTTTGTAAAAAAAAGAACCACACAAAAGAAATAAAATCATTAGACTTCATATTAACTTGTCTCACATGAAAATGTGAAGAAAATTTTTTGATTAATTTCTATTTGTTTCCATAATGTTCATGTGAAAGTAACTGTTTGGATGTATATACCTCAATAAAATACATACATGCAAAGGGCTACTGATGTAGATTGCATGTATACAAACATCTCAACAAGGTAGATGGACACAAGCACAGATACAGAAAGTTAGGTATGAGTATATATATATATATATATATATATATATATATATATATATATATATAT
>NC_068983.1:136827485-136833141 GCF_001194135.2 Octopus bimaculoides | reverse complement strand
AATGTACATTCTTTTTGTTTGTTTACAGCAATATTAAAAAAAACCCCAACAAACACACAAATAAAATGCTCTATTTTTTCCACACGTTTTCAATTATCATTGTTATTTGTTATTATTATTATTATTATCAGTGATATTTTTGTTTATATTCTTCTCAAATTGACATCGTCAGCATTAAGACCTGAAAGGTAGATATTCCAAAAAATGGTCTCTGACCATTAACAGCATCAAGAACAGGTCAAAAGCCTTTTTCGAATTGAACGGCGAGGCTGTGGATCATATTTGAAAACACTTAAATACACACATGCACACACACACACACACACACACACACACACACACAAAACGATGAAGATGATAATAATAATAAAAATAATAATAATGATAATAATAATAATAATAAAGGTTAGGATTAATTGTTTTTTTTAGAAAATTAGAAAAGAAAATTAGAAAAGAAAATTTTTCCTTCAGTTTTAGATCATTCCAATGTGTTGGAGCATGAGGGGTGTCATATATTTGTGTGTGCCTTTGAACATGTGTAATGGTGTTTCCACAAAGCCTCTTCAGTGAGCGCAAACATATTAGCTTATGTGTGGAATTATATAACACAAAGTGGTGACGTTTAGGTGTTGTGCACATGTATGTATATCTATGCACACACATATACACACACACAAGCAAACATGAGAGATATTGGATATGTGCATGTTTGCAAAGAGACATACATATGTGCATGCACTACATGCACACAAATACATCTTTAGAGGCAAATATAAATATATATATATATATATATATATATTTGAAGGTAGCTCATCTATCTATTTTGTGGAGTTGACAAATTCTGTTAGCCAACCCATAAGATACTCCATTGGTTTACAACAACCACACCTATGCCTCAGTCACAAGGAAGCGACATCTGTTAAATTGTCCATGGATGGTCGCTTATGATCCCCAAAGACGTCTCAGTTTTGGTTGAGTTTGATTTCCATTTGGTTTCAGATTTTGGTTTTAGTTTGGCAAGGAAGGAAAATTGCATTTAATTTCAGTTAACCAGTGGTGGTGGTAGGAGGGTGGAGTCCGTGGAGTTTTTATCCGTCGGTTGTGGACGGGTAGGTGGAATCATTGTCGTTGTCGGCGGCGGCGATGACAATGATGACAGCGCAGCTGTCACAGCAACAACACAGTGATGACAGATAATAAAAATCTCGGATGTGTAATCATCAATGATCATCATGATCATCATCATCATCATCATCATCCTTATGATCATCATCATTATCAACATCATCAAAAATCGTACTCATCATAATCTTCATCATCATCATCATCATCATAATGCAAACCAAATAAGACAAGATTTTTTCATTTAATTTCCTCTGCTGCTGTTGCTTTTGTTGCTGTTGGGATTGTGGTTGCTCATGATGTTATATTTCATAAGGAAAAAGCCAGTCATTTCTTAGGGAGAGCATGCTGGATCTGCAGACAGGGTTCCTAAAAGCATAGACAAGAAATAAAGATAAATTACACACATGCATACATATATACATACCTACTTACCGACATACTTATATAAGTGTGTTTGTGTGTGTATGCATACACATGTCAAATATATATATATATATATATACACACATGTGCACACAAGTAGAAATATAAATATGTACATACAATATATGTGTATACATGTGTACACATACATTAACACATCAATATAGTGTATAATACAGAAAATATACATATATTACATATATGTATGTTTGTATGAGTTTATGTGTGTTCATATCTTTACATATTTATGCATGTGTGTGTGCACGTGTGTAGTTCCACTTTGAGATATGGCTACACTGAACTGTAGAAGAAAGTGCTTGAGACATCAAGGGTCTAGGGCTCCATTACTATATGTGCTGTGCTTGCTATCAATAAATAAATACTATTGCTTCCAGTGCATTGCTCATAATGATATTAAGCTGGCCCGGAGTGCTTGTGTGCATGTTTGTATGTGATTGCTTGCAACAATAAGGAGGTAAAGTGACTCAAGAGAATAAACTTCCATGCCAATATACTTAGTAGATTATGAGACAGTGCTGCTTTTCAACTAATAGAAATATAAATACTCCATTTATGTCTTGTTAAGGACGTATCAATTTCTTTACTGTTGGTGCTGCAAGAAAATGCACCCAGTATACATTCTGTAAAGTGGTTGGCAACTGGAAGGACATCTAGCTGTAGGAACCAAGCCAAATGATATAAATGAACACCAGTCTATGAGAGCAGCAGCTCCCAATAAAAAAATGATTCAGATAGTAAGAACCTGTGCAAATCATGTTAAGATGAAAAGTGGACAGAAACGGTTGCTGGTGACAATTGCTGCAATTCTTTTATAATAATATTTTTTCTAACAAGTTGCCCTTGCTCTTGCTAAATGTTTAACAATGAAGAAAGAATGGGGACTGTTGTTAGTAAGACAGACCAAAGAAAGCAGAATTTTGTGCCTTGTTTAGACACATAAAAATAGCTAAACAAATAAGACTATTAATAATTTTTGAGTACAAATATTAGTAAAATCAACTCCAGCAAAAAACAAAATTAACCCTGAATCAAATATGTAGAATAGAAGTGCCAGTCATTTCACCTTCACATCACATTCTACACTTAGAACCTGTTCCTACCAAAGGATATATTTCATTAGTTTTACAGTGAAAAAAAAAACTATTTTCAAAGTGCATTATTATGCAGAATATTTACAAGTGAAATTTCAGTTGTTACAGTGTAAGACACACTCAAAACAAAACATTTGATAAAGAAATATTAATTTTTTTAAGCAACCAACAATTGAAAAATTAAATGGTAAGATGATTAAACTTTGTTATGGTCCTTGAAGAAAGCAATTAATGGAGAGAGAGAGAGAGAGAGAGAGGGGGAGAGAGAGGGAGATGGAGGGAGGAGAGAGAGAGAAGGAGAAAATAATTTAATGATTGGTGGATTGTTGGCAGAAATACTAGAAAGTTGGATAAAGGAAACCACTAAATGTAAGAAAAAATGTACTCCTTGTTGAAAAATATTCCTTGTTGATACACACACACACACATACATGCACACATGAACATATATGAATATATATATGTATGCATATATATACATATATATACATATATATAAACATATACATGTGTATGTATTATTTACAAATGTATATATCTGTGTGTGTGTGTACACACACACATCCATCCACATATATATATATACATACATATATCGTGCGGGTGACACGTAAAAGCACCCACTACACTCTCTGAGTGGTTGGCGTTAGGAAGGGCATCCAGCTGTAGAAACTCTGCCAAATTAGATTGGAGCCTGGTGTAGCCATCCGGTTGCACCAGTCCTCAGTCAAATCGTCCAACCCATGCTAGCATGGAAAGCGGACGTTAAACGATGATGATGATGATGATATGAAATACATATGTATATATATATATGTAAATATATATATATATATATATATATATATATGTACATCCCCAACTCCACAGGCATGGCTGTATGGTAAGAAGCTAGCTTCCCAACCATGTGGTCTTGGGTTCAGTATTACTGAGCAGTGCCTTGGGCAAGTGTTTTCCACTGCAGCCCTAGGCCGACCAAAGCCTTGTGGGTGAGTTTGGCAGACAGAAACTCAAAGAAACCCATTATATCTGTGTGTGTGTCTATGGCATTTGTATTTGTCTTTTACCACCACTTGACAACCAGTGTTGGTTTGTTTACAGCCCTGTAACTTAGTGGTTTGGCAAAAGCAAACTGATAGAATAAGTACCTGGCTTAAGAATAAGTACTGGGGCCAATTAACTAAACCTTTCAAGGTGGTGTTCCAGCATGGTCTCAGTCCACTGACTAAAAAAAGTAAAAGATATATATATATATATATATATATATATATATATATTCAAATATGAATTAGAAGCAGCTCAAGGGATATAAAGAATATTGAACATACATGCACAAGGTATGTGTTTTGCTACTTCATGGGTAAGCTGTATTTACAGGCATAAGAGAATATATAGTCATATAACATATGATAGTGATTTAACTTGCATCGGGCCTTGTTAGGGTATGTGGTGTTGACAAGTCACAATAATGATAAAACATCAATGTCCATCACTCCTGAATGGGATCTAATGCAAGTTATCTTATTTGTCTATGACTTCCAGGTGTTTTAACACCAGATGTATTGATGAGAATATACTCTCTTACACCTGCAAGCGCAACCTACCCATGAACTAGCAAAACACATACCTTGTGTATGTGTGTTCAATAGTGTTTATATATTGAACACACATATATATATATACTGTGTATACTTGTGCAAAAGTTGAATTTTTTAGACCATTTTGTAAGGTCAAATTTATGGGGTCAACTGTTACATGTTTTGAGGGGCTGAAATTCAAGCTAGAATCTGAAGTACCATATCAGCAGCAGAAGCCCAACTGATCTCTAAGTGAATAAAAACAAAAACACAATGAATTACAGTAATGTTACCAATTCTATGCATCAAAACACGTGTCCTAGTAAATAACAAAACCCTTAAACAAGACCACATAGCTCTTATGTGTAGTTACCAGTAAATGTCCATAATGTGGTGTAGAGTTGTTAATCTGGAGCAGGGGTTCCCAAAATGTGTTCTGCAAAACCCCAGGTTTCCCAGAAAGTTATCAGGGGTTCCATGCTTTCAAAAATAATGTCAAAGGATTCTGCAGCAAAAAAAAGTTTGGGAACTACTGATCTAACGATTAACTAAATGTTTTTAGGTTTACTGAAGTCAGTCCTCTGTATGAATTCATACAGTAGTGTTTACTATTGTTCATCAATAGTGTTGTCTGTGAAAAGACAAGCATATGTAAAAAAATGAGTATATGTAAAAAGACGAGCATATGATGCATGTGTTTATTGTGTTCGGAGATGAGGAAAATATAAAGGTCACATGGGAACCACTGATCTAGTAATTAATTGAATGTTTTTAGGCTTATGTACAAATTCAGACAGTCATGCTTTGTTTGGATTCAGACAGTGGGGTTTGCCAGTGTTTGCCAATAGTGCTGTTTGTGAAACATGTTTCTCTCCATGTAAACAATGAGTGTATGATGCATGTGTTTATTGTGCTTCAAGATATATGCAGGCTTGCAGCATATCCTGTGCATACATTTTAGTAATAGTAATGTAGCACCCATCAACAGATGTGTAGTGCATGCAATTAAATGGTGTTTTACTATAAGCATTGAGCATTCCACTTATAGAGCAGGCTACAGTAAGGTAGCCACACAGTTTTGTAACAGTGTTATTTCTACATACAGGATAATACAGTACCTTGGCTCACGAATGTTGTTCTGTTGTTTGTGAAATACTAGGGTTGGCTTTTATATGGAGTGTATGGAAAATTCCCAATTTTTTGGCCCAAAATAGGGGGTTGACTT
The DNA here is from genome assembly GCF_001194135.2 of Octopus bimaculoides. Taxonomy (NCBI): domain Eukaryota; kingdom Metazoa; phylum Mollusca; class Cephalopoda; order Octopoda; family Octopodidae; genus Octopus; species Octopus bimaculoides. Next base: position 136,827,676 of record NC_068983.1, on the reverse strand, counting down.
TTACATGAAATCAACTATTAATCAGGTATATATATATATATATATATATATATATATATAAATTTAAGGAATGGAGTAAACGCATGTTATAACTGCATACTTTATTCTGACATATGTTTCGAAGAATTACAATTTATGCGATCCATAGGAATCGTCGATGTTAAAAATGTAAACTTCTCCTCAGGGAATGT
>NC_068983.1:136817828-136827091 GCF_001194135.2 Octopus bimaculoides | reverse complement strand
ATATATATATATATATATATATATATATAATATATGTATATATGAATTCATATATTGTCACTTTTTGGGGTATGCTGTTGTTGGTGGTTTGTATGTGATTTTTTCTTGGAATCAGCTATGTTCTAAAATTTATTTTACTAAGTTTCTGCCTAATGAGATGCTTTGTTTTGGAAGATAACATGGATTATGACCCTTCCTCACTTAATCTAAATTTAACATAGCAAAGAAGTTTTCAAGAGTAATAAACAATAACTTCTCTAGAAACCACAAATATAGAAAACTTTTTAAGATTTACAATTTTAAAACCAGTTACAGCTTCACCAACAATATGAAAATTCTTCTATCCAACATTCTACTACACCAAGTTTCAGAATGAATGAAAAAAGATATATGGGTATAATGAACTGTAAATTCAAACAAAATTATTAAAATCATACTGCCTTATAAAAGAAATGTCACAAAACAGCCAAATTTCCTTTGGCAATGGAAAAAAAAGCAAAATAAACTTCAACATAAAAATAGAAAATATTGGAAACAACGTGATCACATCAAAATGAAAATAGTGTGGCCACTATCCAGCTTTTTATTTACAGTTATATGCTTGTGGCTTGTGTGTGTATGTATATATGTGCATGTATGTGTGTGTTTATATTCATGTGTGTGTACATGTATGCCTACATGGAGTTCCTCAAATATAACCATAGCATTTTTAGTTTTTTTTTTAAATTTAGAGACAGACATGGGCACTGAATATGGATGTGTTGTGAAGGTTGGAAAGTAATAAGGAATGTGTAATGTTGGCATGCATGAATAGCAGCACACATATGAGCTGAGAGGATAAAAGGGCATCAGAAGAATCACCTGTCATCTACAAGATAGAAGACTGTACTGGCACAGACATGTAATAGTTGAGTGATGAACTGCCAAACAATTCAAGTTAAGGAAAAGATGAGAGAAGAACAGGAAGTCTGATCTCATGTGCTAGACTTTATAAAAGATTTGACAAGAGGCTGCACTAAGTAGTACCATATTATGCTGAAGTAAACCTATTGAACTAATGCAGCATGTAAAGACGATGTGAAATAATTATGATTATGATATAATAAAATATAACATAATATATTTTTGAGTCATAAAGTCTCATAAAGATGCTACTTATATCTGGATTCGGGAGTGTTGAAAATGGATGAAAGCTAAAAATCATTGTGCATAAAATATTATTCCATCACATCACTTTCAGAAAATCTGGTTCTTACTCTTGACATCAAAGTAACCTGAGGCACATAGAATTATATATGCATCCAAGAGACAATTAAACACCTCAACAGTTTGTCATCTAATATTGAATCAGTTGACACTAACTGATGAAACATGTTATAAGGGTAAATGTTTAACTTACCTAATAACTGAAAAAATTATTTACTAGTTGCTTAATCGACAAAATTACAAGTGAGTGCCATTCCTATTCCAAGGGTTTTCACTATATCAATCCAACAGAGTTACTGTTCTAGACAGATAAGATTTGAAGAAAAAAAAAAAGTCTATTGAAAAATAATCACAATGTAGAATAGTAGAGAGAGAGAGAGAGAGAGAGAGAGAGAGAGAGAGAGAGAGAGTTAATTTTGAAATTTACAATATGAGACAGAGAAAACTTGAGAGAATAAAAATGAGGGTTGTAGAAAGGTTCTTCTACAGAGTATATCAGGCAGTTCAGCTTGGTGGATGGAGGTCTTTCCTTTGAAAAGCTGTATGCACAAGAATTGCTGAACCTAGCACTGCAAATTAATAAACTACTCATCACTTTTAAAGATTTGCTACTGATTACCTCAAGCCATGGTACCCATTACAGCCAGGTGGCTTGACCTAATTGAAAGTTGTACTGCTGGTTACTTTCATGTCCATTCTCTCACTAAAAATTAGATATTAGAATAAAATCAGAAATGGGAACGATAAATATAGAAAAAGAAACAAGAATTAAAAGGTCTGATATAAAAGAGATAAGGTGTGTCAGTAGAAAACAGTTAAACTAATGAGGATTCAGGTTCAGCCCTCTCCTCTCAAAAGGAAAAAATGATGTCAAGAAGTACAAAAATCTCCATGCTCTATAGATGTTAAAGAGTAAATATGTTAAGAAAACGAAACAAACAAGAACGAAAAGTTAAGATGAGAGGAGATATGTACCTGTGTTTCAGGATTAGCTTCCTGAGTGACAGAGTCACTGAAATAAGAATCAGAACCATAATATATATGTGTGCATGTACGTATACATATATACATACATGTATTATACACACCCACACAAACACTCACACACAAAGAAATGCAATGTCAAGTCTTGGACCCTCAATACCTTGATGGTGTCATAGGGATACCATTGTGACATAGACATATCTTGGTTACTTTTTGGCCTGCCAGAAGCCATACCTTTCCAGGTCTGACCACAGCTAATTTACTCCAGGAAGAGAGATAGACAGAAAGAGAGGAAGAGAAGAATCAACCCCAAGACAAAACTAACACCTTATTTATCTATTCCAAGAGGATGTAAGGCAACGTTGAATGCAGTGAGATTTGAACTAAGAATGCAGGGAACTAGAACTATTACCATAGAGAATCAATTCAATGCTCTAATAACTCTGCCAATTGGCTATTGTATATATATAGAATATATATATTATATATATATATATATATATATATATATATAGTCCACTCTCCTAAGTGATTGGCATTAGGAAGGGCATCCAACTGTAAAAATCCTGCCAAAACAGTCACAGAAGTCTGATGTAGGCTTCGGCCTGGCCGGCTCTTGTGGTACCATCCCACCCATACTAGCATGGAAGACAGATATTTGATGATGATGATGAAGATGATGATATATATATACTATCGTCATATTTCACTCCATAACTGCTTTCTCTGAAGAGCGGAGGGTTACATAATTGGACTGTTACATAACACTCAGTTGAACTTCAAGTATGAAACCGATAAGTAAGATCGGTCATAATGGATATATAATACTGTACACATTGATTAATATATATATATATGTCAGGCCCATGGATTGGCTCCCATGCCGGTGACACATGCAAAGCACCATTCAAGCATGATTGTAGCCAGCGTCACCTTACCAGCACATGTGCCGGTGGTATGTGAAAAACAACATCTGAGCATGGTCATTGCCAGTGCCGCCAGGCTGGCTCCCATGCAGGTAGTACATAAAAACCCCTTTTGAGCATGAACGTGGCCGTTACCAGAACTGCCCACTACACTCTCAGAGTGGTTGGCATTAGGAAGGGCATCCAGCTGTAGAAACTTTGCCAGACCAGATTGAGCCTCAGTCAAACCGTTTAATCCATGCCAACATGGAAAGCGGACGTTAAACGATGATGATGTCCTTAATCTCTGATCAAACACCACTAGGGTATATAGTCATTATAGACGTATTATAGTCATGCTAATTAGCTCTCTCTGTGTGTGTATGTATGTGTGTGTATATATATATATATATATATATATATATATATACACGCACACACACACACACACACTTATATATATACATATATGCATATACATATGATTATTTAAATCTGCATATTTTTCTAGGAGTGGCTTCTTCCCCTCAAACTCTATATATCATTTCTTATGTATTTTTATCTTTTTGAAGGTGATCTTTTCCATGCATTTAAAAGCTTGCCCAAATAAACATACTCTTCATTTTGAAGGCTCCGAAGAAGATATAAGGTGATGCACAAGTACTCAGCTCTAAGTACACTGCATTTTGACACGTAAAAGCACCCGCTACACTCTCGGAGTGGTTGGCATTAGGAATGGCATCCAGCTGTAGAAACTCTGCCAAATCAGATTGGAGCCTGGCATAGCCATCTGGTTTGCCAGTCCTCAGTCAAATTGTCCAACCCATACTAGCATGGAAAGCGAACATTAAACGATGATGATGATGATGACAGCTGTAAGCTAATGAAGTTGATTACATAATTCTTGTTGCCTAGTCACTTCGTTAATTTTATATTATGATTTGTACTTGCCTAAGACTTTATTTTGAAGCATATGTATATTAAGTTTCAACAGTAGGTTATTAGTATTACTATGCCTAAGTGAAATCTTTCTTTACACACCCATACACCCACACACAAAGTTATACTTTGGAAGACTCATAACTAATAACAGACACACACAGTTGTTGTCTGTTTACAGTTCTCTCCTTTTTCAAAGCAGTTGTTGTTTGTCTGCATCACCATAGGTACACACAAACATATATTCTTGTGTTGGTAACAACAAAAAGAAGCAAAGTAAACAAATAAACACCAACACATCATTTGCTCACATATTAACTAAAGAAATGTAACAACAGAAAAAAAGCAATTTAAAATCAAGCAATATATAAACTCACTGAAAATATAAACTCACTGAAAAGGATACAGATTGATGTGGTGAAAATCAGTTTTGGGTAATGTTGACAGACAACTACTACTATAGAGAAAGAAGAGAGACAAACAACGAACAATGACTGTAGACTTTTAAGCTGGCTCCTGTGGAGGGCTAATTGAGTCTGAGGCCGAAAACTAAAGAGAGCTAAATAGCATGACTATAATATGTCTATAATGACCATAACCCTAGTGATATTTGATCAGAGATTAAGGACAGATGAGAATTAATTCTGCAATGCAATCATTCTATTGTTCCAGTCCCAAGTTGAATTCTAACTGTTGGCCAATTTATCCCAAAGTTCTGATCTCAACGTAAAATTAATGAAGCGAATGTCATTTATCTCCCCCTTGATCTCTGATATCATCTGACAAATGTCAACCAAGATGGAAGGCGGACATTAAATGATGATGATGATGAAGATGACACACACACATATATATATGGTGGTTGTCTACTCCTTATGCAGAGTTTGACCACCTCCTGTACCTACACCTTAGCACCATCATGGCATCTGATATGGCTTTTTAAACCAGACAATATTCTGAAAAGACACCCACATAGATTGCACATCCGATTTGGACCACCAAGAGCTGCAGATAACTTCTACTTTTTGTGGATCTTAAAATGTCTTTTGAGGCCTCCATTGGATTTGCAAACCTTCTGGCATACACTGCATTCAAAGGTATGCACAGACATATAGGCAGAATAGTTGGTGGAGGTTTGTTTTCCATGCATTCACAGATGAGATTTGATTCTGTGTACTGTTCATGCATTTTAAACTACTTTTTCTGATGAGTTGTAGTGCACCTGAGCACTGTACATGATAAATTCATTTTTATTATATCCTTCCATCTTAAAATAGTATGGTGTGATTTGAGGAAGATTTGACTGCTTTTTTATGCAGATCAAACAACAATTTTATTTCATAGCATAATATCTTACAGGTGAATATTGTGGGCAGATTATGCTCTCAGAAAATCAAGTTTGCAATGCAGGTTTGATCACATTTTTAACCATTTCAATTTACTTAGTCCTTATACCTGATTTCTGATTATTCAATAGTCTGGGGAGAGATGATCCTTGCCAAGCTAACTTGACTTTAATAACTATATGACCAATTAAGGATAAAAAGATATTTTTATCTTATAACCATTGAAAATTAAGAGACTTTCATAAGAATTACCAGCAATTTATCCAAGTATACTTAATAGAACTATTGTAAAGTGATGTTGGAACAATGAGTATGGTGGAATAAGGCTTTGAAATATTTGAGGAAACAATTGTGAACTGAATGTAGAAAGAGAGAGAGAAAGAGAAATTCTTTGCAAATTAAAACTGATACTGCTGACATTAAAAAAGATGATAACCTTTGATAAAATTTCAGTATATTTCTTAATCCTTTTGTTATCATATTTCTATTGGAATATACTGTGATTGTTTCAATTCAGTTTGAAAACAATGAAGAATTTAGTAAATTAAACTTGTCATTACTAAGCTGGTGTCTTAAACATAAATTAACCTGAAATTTTGATGGATGGCTTAAATTTAAATCCCTTTAAACAAAGTTTGCATGATAAAACAAGGGACAGTCTCAGGCAGGTTGGTATCAAAAGGGATAACTAGAATGGGAAAGAAGCTGAAAATTACAAACTACACATAAAGTACCTAAGAAAAAGAACAGTAGAAAGGGAGTCACCCAAAAGATTTTAGGAAGATTTTCAGAAGAATGCTTTAAGATTACTTATGATTATGTCGCATTTAGACTTTTATAATATGTCGCATTTAGACTTTTATAATATTTCCATCTCTAAAGAGACACTTTTATGCTAATTGGAAATTAATGAAGAAAGAGTTAAAGTACCTTTGTTTACGATGATGTAAATACATTGATGACAGAGGTATAAGAAATTGAACTATTTAAAAAGTATTTACATAGATGTATATTTGATGCTGTAAGCTTCACTACTTATTTACATCATGCATCCTCATCATAGTTAACAAATAGATACAATTCTATTTCATATATTAGGTTATTTTATTTTTGTATAATAAATGACACACACACACACACACACACACACAAGTATTAATTAAAAATTTTCTGAGATTCTAGATGTCAAGCATCATGTGTGCATAATTACCAGAAAATTAACATTAAAGAATATAGAAATAGCATAGACCAAATTTCTTTTATTTTTATATGTTATGAAGTTTTAATATTAATAATTGGTATAACCATTAACCTTATACACTGTAAGTTAAAGGGAAGCACTTAGAGAGCCAAACTGGCAACAAGGTTTTGATTCCCAGTTATGGTTATTTCATGTGTATTGTTAAGGCTCTACAGAAAGTATGAATATTAAAACATATAATCTCCCTTACTCTTTAATTTTGATACCACATTCCTATGTATGAAATCAACAATTGGTATATATATAGTTAAGGTCAGCAATATACATGCTTACACACACACAACATACCCACACACATATGCCAAGAACAGAGTCTCTTTACATTTGTTTGTTCCTTCTAGAAATAATAGCCAGATCTTCCTCAAGTTACATTTATCATATATATCATACTTAAAGATATTGTATAAACACATACACAATACAGAGTTAACATTTTACATAAGTGTATGCTTGAAATATTTTAGATGCTCTCCAAAAAACACAACAGTAACTCAAAAGTAAAACATATTTTACCATTCTGTCATCCATGGAATCATGATAATCATCTATAAATTCTGGATGAGGCAAATGGGGTTGCCTTCGTAACCGGTGAGTAGGAGTGGCACTTCTTGAAAATTGATTTAAATCTTTCATTTCGTGGCCTTTGTAGCCACCTAAACGCTGGTCAATATAAGATGGGTGAATACCACCATGGACTGATGATCGGATGAGGTCATGTGCTGCACGATCAAGTTCTTCTTGTGACATACCACCACCAGCTTCTTTGATTTCTTGTTGTAAATACTTTACGTCTACGTATTTCCGGAGACCTTCTTCTTCAAGTACCTGAAAAAGAAAATAAATGAAACTAAAATAAGGGAAGTAAAAGATGTGTCCAGCTGTAGAAACTTTGCCAGATCAGATTGAGCTTGGTGCAGCCTTCTGGCTCACCAATCCTCAGGCAAACCATCCAACCCATGCCAGCATGGAAAGCAGACGTTAAATGATGGCAATGACGATGATGTTTGATAATGTCAATAAATGTCACAGCAAACATAACAGACCATTTGGATTGGAATCTTCCTGCCAGACCATCACATTGCAGAATGTGCTGATGAAGCCCTTTCCACATTCCAACAATTCTACTGTGCCACAAGTTTCACTTATATTTCCCCACACTCTTCTATCTGTTTATACAATGGCTTACTTGCTGTCCTTCCAAACAACAAGCTGAACATCAATTACATCAGTTTTAGCAAGCTGTAAAGATCACGAGCATTGTTTCTTTTCATCCAATTAATATATTAAAGATATAATATGTCAACAGCCATCAAAATTTGCAATGACACGCATTGAAGCAAGATAATATTTGAACAAGGGAAGATAAATTTGATTATTGTTTTTAAAAACATATATAAAATCTCTCTGCATGAGCTAAAGCTGCTAAGACTTAGAAATGATGGATTAACACAAACAGTATTTCATTATATTGTGGGTATGGAAAGGCAGTGAACTGGCAGAATAGTTAGCACATCAGGCAAAATACAAAGGATCATTTTCAAATATGAGACAGTGAAACAGAGTTGATCAACAGATATGTTTGGGAGTTACTGATTCAAAGAGTAAATACTGCAGTTTAACCCTTTATTAATTTAAACCAGCTGTATCTGGCCTAAATAATTTACATGTTTTATGTTCAAACCAGCCATGTCTAACCTCTCACGAGAGAGAGAGAGAAAAAGAGAAAGAGGGAGAAAGAGAGAGAGAGAGAGAGAGAAAGAGAGAGAGAAAGAGAGAGAGAGAGAGACAAATAGAAAATGGTGAAAGAGGGAGGGGTAGAGACAATGTAATCTGAATGCTAAAGGGTTAAAGAGTGTAGCATCAGCTTAATGTCTCAAAATTAAATTCAAAGGAAAACACTTCAGCTTAGAAAAGTAAAACTGATTTTAATATTAATTGTAGAAAGAAAACAATATGGAATACTGACATATCATTGTAATACTTACTTTTTCAACCAAACTCTCAGCACTGCCACGTTCAAAACCATACTTTGATCTACTGAGAACATGTGTGGGAATCACTAATGGACCACGCTCGTAGGCACGGTATGGGATAGCACTGTCAGTTCCTTCAGGGTAATCACCAGACCTAGGATGTCTGCGAAGGTGTTCGTCATCTTTAGATTTTGCAAAGGACATGAAAAGGTAGGGGAAACGGAAAAAAGAAAAAGAAAAATTAATAAAAGAAAGCTTCATTAATGCATATGTGGTTGCATATATGTGAGTGAATGAAATTATAATACATATAACCATATATTTTGAAGGAAGTACATACAAAATGAAAGTACAGAGGTTGTATAAACATATGTAGGTAATGTGATTTTACATATGCATACGCATATGTTTACATTGCACACATGTGTGTATGTGCGTGTATACATATATATATATATATATACACACACACACATACATATGTATGTATTATATACATACACATATATGTATGTATACACACACACATATATATACACACATGAATATAGATATACGTATGTATGTGTGTGTGTGTGTATATATATATATATATATTTATTTATATATGTGTGCATATATATATATATATATATATATATTTATTTAT
>NC_068983.1:136816179-136817561 GCF_001194135.2 Octopus bimaculoides | reverse complement strand
ATATATTATATTAGGAAATGTCAAAATCCGAACTTACAAGGATATTCAATTTAATAACATCAAATTGAATTTTATAATGAAAGATATATTAATAATTTAGAGAAGAACCACCAAGATGAAGTTCAAACAATGAAGGAGATCAGACACCATCAAGAAAAACGTACTCTTCAAAATACTGATTTAAAACACTATAAAATCTAAAAGAAAATTTATAATCCATAAAATCTATAAAATATTAGATTAAAAATTTAGTTCAGTTTAGTAAATTTATAAAAACAAAAGTGAATAATAGACTACACGCATTTCGTGGCCATATAATAGTGGAAAAGATCTGTGCAATTTACAATAAATCGATCAAGATAGGTTCCACTCAGAATGAGGACACTCTTCAGGTCTGTAAATTCAAAAAACGTATCCTAATATTTAAAAATACAAATAAAATAGGAAAAAGTAAAAATATCTGTATGTTTAGGAAAGCAATTATTAGTACAATACATAAAATGTCAAGGTTTTATAATAATAATCATCTGTCAAGTTAAAGGCATAATTCGTCTAATGAAGAAATACTTTCTGTGGATTAAGAATAGGAAAACATATAAAAAGATAGTGTTAACTATTAAATGAATTCGGACGTTCAACAGTATTAATAAAAAGAACAGCATCACTTATCTTATCAAAGATTTCTTATTGTAATAGTAATATTTCGGTGAAATTATGCGTCTCTGAGTAGTTTGTTTATTTTTATTCAAACTATGTATTTTTCACAAAACCTACACACTAACTAAACTTTATTCTCTTCTATGAAGTCATTACTATAGCAAGTATTATAAAATAAGGTTTATATAAACCTTTTATTCGAACTATGTATTAATCACAAAACCTTCGCAACTAACTAAACTTTATTCCCTTCTACAAAGTCATTACTAAAGCAAATATTTTAAAATAAGGTTTGTATGAACATTATCTAAACTTATTATATAAAAAGTTAAGTTTATGTCTACAATTAATTTTGCGTTCATCTTGGGAATTTATCAATTTTTTATTATTAGTAAATAGTATCTCCTTAAACTCATTAGTGCATAAAGAGCAGAATTTACTGCCTATTCGATAAGAGTTTGCCTTGCAAACTATTTCACATTTTAAATTGTATTTAATTCCTTTCAATTTCAGGTCCCATATGTATTTACTAAGGCCAGTGGAATTAATTAAGTTTCTATTCTTAAAAGAATGCATATGTTGAGCCACTCGTGATTTGATTTGGTTAGAGGTTGAGCCTATGTAAATCGCGCTTAGACTATATGTATTCAGATAATAAAAAATTACATTAAATTTTTAATCTAATATTTTATAGATTTTATGGATTATGAATTTTCTTTTAGGTT
>NC_068983.1:136814429-136816169 GCF_001194135.2 Octopus bimaculoides | reverse complement strand
TATATATATATATATATATATATATATATTTGTTATAACTGTAATCCAACAGGGCACAATATATAACCTTTACATATAACATTTAGCAATTTATATGCACCATTTCACTGAAAGACATACAACTGGAAAATATATTTATTTTACTTCAGATTATCATAAGGTACAGATGTACAAGCTCTAATATTTATACAGTACATATGATGCTTAAATAAATTAAATAAGAAGTGAAGAATAAGAATGATTAATCAAATATTTCATTCTTTACTTATGTTTGAATAATGCAATTTGGGGAGTACATTATTTTCTTCATAGAAATAAATGCAAAATAATCAGTGAGTATTTATATATCAGCAAGTACTGAAAAAAACTGTATAACATATGATCTTGTCCAAAGACGCTATAGATATTGTATTGAAGGTAAATGAAAAAAATTTTGCATCTTAGTCGCTCTCTAGCTGACAACACCTTTGGCTTACTTTTTGAATAAGACAATGTGTCTTTACTATATTTTCAGCACTTCTTGATATGTAAAAACTCTGATTTCTTGTATTTGCTTGCCTTCTGAAGAAACGGTACTCCAAAAATTGTAGTGGTGAAACATATGCAGAGGATAAAATATTTAATTATCTTTTCATTTAATCATTATATATGTGTGTGTGTGTTGATGTGTATATACATATATATATATATATATATGTATATATATATATATATATATGTATATATATATATATATATGTATATATATATATATATATCATCGTCATCATTCCATGATTGTAATAATCATAAAAATAATCGATTAAGTAGAAAACAGGTATGGTATTCAATGCTTCATAAATCATATTTGTATTTCAGCAAAATGTTGAGACACAGATGAGGTGAAGCACAAGATTGCATAATGTTTTCGCAACTGTTATGTATTTATTACTGTATTTTTGCTGAAATGTGTATTTGTTACCTAAAGCACTGAATACCATAATTGTTTTCTGCTTAATTATTATTATTTCTATTATTAAGCTTCTTTTCTGCATATTATCCTATCCTGGGGTTGATGCTCTGTCATACTACACTAGAGAGAAGTGTGGAACCCACAACTGAATCCGATGTTTAGTTATATGTTGCACTTCACAGTGCCTTTGTGTGTGTGTATCATCCAATATATGTGACTGAATAAGTACCAGCCTACCAGCTCAATGCTGATGCAGTTCTCTCATCCTTCAACTATCAATTGATGTTCCACTGGGTCATATATATACACAAACATATATACATATAAAACCATAGCTCACTTGCAAACAACCATGATCGGGTTGATTGTACCATACTTTCAATACCTGTTTTTTGGCATCTATGTTGTTTTGAGCAGACAGTCTCTCAAACATCCCACCTATGATCCAGTGGAACATTGAATGCCAGCTGAAGGGTACTTACTCATTCACATATATGGGATGATATACATATATATATAATACACAAACAAATGCATAAACGTATTTATATATATAGACACACAAATGTGTGAATACATATGTATGGCTGTCTGTCTGTAAGTATGTATGCATGCAGGCACACATGTATATATTTATATACTATTCTTTGTACCTGTATGTGTATCTCTACAGATATGTGTAGACATAAGGACATGTATGAATATATATGTGTGTCAGTTCTTATCTCTCTGTACATGTGTATACATGTGCAAGAATTTATTCCAGTTAATATATATATATATATATA
>NC_068983.1:136794495-136814126 GCF_001194135.2 Octopus bimaculoides | reverse complement strand
CAAAACTACAAATTATTACTATCGCTATCAATCTGGAGTAATAATTTGTAGTTTTGAAATCAGTAGTTCTTTGACTGCTATTTCTGAATTCTCAGTATGTTGGAGAAGCAGGTTACTGTCAATCCCTATATATTTATGATTATATATATATATATATATATATATATATATAGGTATTAGTCTCCAGGTGGAGTTTTTCACTCGCCAACCTGTATTATATTACATATTGTTCTGAATGTAATCAACTCTATGTATTCAGATGCTTTCTGCAACAAACAGACACTTTATTTCAATCACATTGAGGAAACTATAGTTTGTTGCTCAAGCATTCAGCTTTGAGGGCAATGTTTCTAAAGGTCATGAAAGTGATTATGTAACTCTTGTCCTTTTGTCATTCATTAATTGATATTACTCTGTGTGTGTGTGCGTGTGTGTGTGTGTGTGTGTATGTGCACATGCACGCGTGTATGTGTGCGTGTGTGTGTATGTGTGCATGCATGTGACATATATGTATGTGTATACATGCAAGCACACACACACACACATCTTTTATGTTTTACTTGTTTCAGTCATTGGACTGTGGCCATCGTGCTGGGGACACTACCTTGAATGTTTTTTTTTTTAGTCAAATAAATTGACCCCAGTACTCATTTAAAAATGTCTGGTACTTCTATCAAACTTTTTTGCTGAACTACTAAGTTATAGGCATGAAAAACAAACCAACATCAGTTGTCAAGTGGTGGTGGGGGACAAACATAAACACAAAGACATACAGATATATGCATATAAATTTACAATGTGCTTCCTTCAGTTTCTGTCTACCAAATTCAAGGTAAATGAGCAAACAAATGAATCTCAACAGATGTCGTGGCAATGAAAAGTATTTATTAACAGGTTGACTCAACCCCACGTTACTGAAATTTTTGTATGAGCAGATAAGTGTCTACATCAGGTATGGGCAACCTTTTTTGATTAGTGGGATGCATGAGACATGGCTTGTCATCAAGCAGGACACACATGCAAAAAAAAAAAATCAAAGTTATCTTTTGTTGGTGTGTCATTCAGAAAGTCCCATGAGCTGCATGCAGCCTGCAGTTTGTCCATGACTGGTCTACATAATTAGAAGTATGTGATCAAAAGCAAGGTTTCCAACAGAGGATGTTTGTTATGGCCTCAATTGGTCAGTTCAAGTCACATTAATAGATTAAAAAACAATAACAAGTAATTTTATTTATGTTCCCATGTGGTTGGAGAGATAGTTTAGTGGTGTCTGGTTGTTTATAATCAGAAGGATTTCACAATACAGTTTCCATTCCTCCAAATAGGAATTGAACTTGTGTTCTATGGTGTCAGGTTAGGTATCTAATGGTGTGTCATGCATGGATCTGAAGTTAGTTACTGGTAGGCCATGATGATGCTATGTAGAAGTGTAATAGTCTTTGTATGATTAAGTAGGGATTGTTTATCCTGATACTGTAGATGGGCCAGCTAAGGTTAAGGTGGTCTTTCCAGGATACCAGTGACTAATGGTTAGAAGTTTATTAACAAGGTATATCTTTAGTGACAACAATACAGAGGCAAAATTGAAAAATACAACGCTAGGTCAGTAAGGAGGGGGTTGGTAAGAAGGATGCTCCATGTAATGTTGGGTCCAAGAGTCTCCAGATGAAGCTGGACAAGAGAGTGGAGTTTTCTCTCTCCTTGCACCTGAAGGGGTGCATATATTGTGTAAATCTTGCTTCACATCATTGACTGTTAGGTCTATGTAGTGTCTTGTGATGCCATTGGATGATGTGAGGGTAGCTCTGTATACCACAACTTTGAAAGTTAAAAATTATTCTAGTGAATTGTTAGTATGATATTGGCAGTTATAAGCTGGAGTATGGGGTGGAGTCTTGGTAGGTCTATGTTTGTTTCTGTTGTAGTGTGAAAAATTAGAAGTAATATTATCTTAGTATGAATAGCTAATCTTAATGTTATGGGCAATAAAGACATTATAAAACTTATGGATATTTGAGAAATACTGTCTAATTAGGAACTGGAAGCTTTTAGCTATATTAGTTGTTACATCTAGGTTGAATAGAGAATTGAGCCAGATTAGACTTCTCTTTCTAACTATCTTTAGTTTCTGCAGTGGGACATCCTTAATATACTCTAAATTATCAGTGAGCCCACTCTTTGCTTATGTCTCATTATAATAGGGTATGCTGAAAAATTGAAGATTTTTCTATCGATACCTGTGACTAAGTTTCTTATTAGAGCTGGTGGGGTTGGAGTTCCTCAGCATGTAAACTTAGACTTCAGGATAGACAAATACTATCCCTACAGAAAATCTATAAACATGTTTTCTGCAGGGATAGTACCTATCTTGAAGTCTAGGATAATATTTAGTTAAATTGGCAGTAACAGTTATCTCAGGTTGAGCTTTTTGGAGATGCTTATAAAATTCTTCCTGAATTCCTTCAGAGTGTGGCTGCTCACATTACTTGCGATTGCCAGGCCATTGTATAGGGTTAAGCTGTGAGAGTACATTATTTTCTGAAGTATTCAGAATAAATATCTTGACAAAGTGAACCTACAAGCTGAACTACAATACCACAGCACAAGTTGATGACAGCAGCACAGTATTCCTGCTATATCAATCCAGTTGTCCTTCTGGTATCAAAATTGATAACATCAAGAGTATACTGACAATGCCTATCTCACTCTCAGAAGGGTTAATTAGCCTGTATTTAGGATTAGATAGAAAATTGTATTTGTGGTCCTTAAAAAAGTAATATATGGAAAGTCCATACATGATGGTCCACATAATCTATTTTTAGGAGAGTGGTTAGTTTCTTTGCTTCCATCTTTGTGTTGCTGTATGTTGGAATGTTGGTTTCATTGTATGTTCTGGTGATGGCATTAGAAAAATGATGTTGGAGATAGTTAAAGTACTGATGGTGCTGATGAAGTGTCTATGATTATAGAGAATGAAGAAGGTACAATCGGGTATGGTAATGAAGTGGAATTTCATGACCCAATGATGAAGGTGGTGTGGATGAGAGTGATGGAGATAGAAATGAGATTGTGCCAAAGTAGATTATGATAGTGAAGTAGGTGATAGTGGTGGTTCTGCAAGTGGCAAAGGCAGTGACAAAAGGCACAATCTCCAATCATCCTTATCACATCCACCACCACCACCACCATTTCATTACATACCCACTTCTCTCTTCACCATCAATCACCATAGATGTAGCATCAGGAGCATCATTACCATTACTATCTCCAGCATTGTTTACATCACCACCACCACTACCCTATTTCCACTATCATTTCTATCAGTATTGACATCATCATCACTATCACCATCTACTTCATATGCACCATCATTTCCATTAGCTCAAACACCGCAATCACTTATATT
Organism: Octopus bimaculoides; assembly: GCF_001194135.2. Classification (NCBI taxonomy): domain Eukaryota; kingdom Metazoa; phylum Mollusca; class Cephalopoda; order Octopoda; family Octopodidae; genus Octopus; species Octopus bimaculoides. The sequence continues at coordinate 136,810,720 of NC_068983.1, read as the reverse complement.
GGTTTCAAATTTTGGCACAAGGCTAGCAATTTTGGTACAGGCGGTAAGTTAATTACATCAGCCTCAGTGCTCAACTGATACTTATTTTATTGACCCTGAAAGGGTGAAAAGGCAAAGTCAACCTGGGAAGAATTTGAACCCAGAACATAAAGACAGATGAAGTGCTGTTAAGCACTTTGCTCAGTATGCAAACAATTCTGCCAGTTTGCCACCTTCCTACAATCACCTATATGACCACTGTCTACATTCACCACACTTAACACCATCGCTATTGGATCTACATCTACCATTTTCTTCACCACCATCTTGAATTAGCACCACAACCACCACTCTTTACTTTATGATCATCATCCAACTTTGTTTAAGCATTGATCACCACTCCTACTTCTACCACCATCATTATCATCATTACTTCATATCAATCCCTCTTCATCATCCACTACCAACCACCTTAACACCATCACTGCCTTTTTTTATTATCTTCTGCATTATTGACACCATCATCACCACCATTAACATATCCAGTACCAACACAATACCATTACATCATCAGCAGCAGCACAACCATGACACTTCCACATACCCTCCCTATATACCCAACATCTTGTACCAACTAACATAACTTATCTTTCTGCCCTTTTGTCTAAATTTCTGCATGTTTCTGTTTTCACCTTATAATTTAGTCCCTGATGTGCCTCCAGGTAAAACAAAATGTATTTTGTCAGACACTCAGGACACACACACACACACTGAGAGAGAATTGAGAAGAAAGGCTGCAGCCTTAATAGAGATGCTTGCTACTCAGCAGCTCTCACATAACTATGGTTGTTGTTGTAAGTGCTGAAATAAAGGAATGACTTGACTAAACATAAACTAAAGATGATGGTAAAAGCTGGAATCTAAGAAACCGATGAAGGTCTAAGATGGCCAGAATAGTAATAAAATTCAAAAGGGTTTATAGATGTCAATAAGTTTGGTAGCCATGCAAAATAAATAAGTCTGACATTTTAGGGATATGGACACAATTCCCTGAATGGTCCTGTGTCCATATCAGAAGAAAAACTAAGAGAGAGAGAGAGAGAGAGAGAGACAGACAGACAGAGAGAGAAAGAGAGGCTCAAATAAAAAGTAACTTTTTGGATACAAATCTTTCAGTTGACCTCTGTCAGAAATGTCAGAGTTATGGCAATCAGATTTATTGGCACCTACAAAATCTTTTATATTTTATCAATAATGATAAATGGCTAAAGAAATACTCATCTGCTAAAGCCTAAACACATAAAAACCCAAACCAAAGGACATGCATTTGTTTGAAAGTCTTTACTCTTCAACATGCTTTTGTAAGAAAAAACCCATACAACTATATATGGCAGAGATCTATATAAGATCAAGCTATATAGCTATACATATGAATACTTACATATATCAGTCTTCAATAATTTTGTTGTTGTAATAGTAGTAGCAGATAATGATGACATTTAGACAAAAATAATGATAAGTAACAACTTCTGATTTAACTACTATGTGCTAACATACTACTATACAATAGCTATAACTAACACATGCATTATAGTACACTGAAACAGCTCTATGTAAATATAGATGCTGACATCTACTATTATTAATTAATACATGCAACAAGGGTAGGAGACCTGAAGATTTACAGGTCAGAGTGAAGTACCTGACTGGTAACCTAATGGTATAAAGACTTATGACTTAGGAGACTACTCTTCTGAACTGAAGCTATATTCATGATCTGATTTAACTTTCAACTGAACTCATATTTCTTAAATTGGTAATCTATACACTCGTAGGTTCTTTTAGTCTGTATAGATTAAACCAAACTTAAGAGTGTACAGACTAAAATAATTTACAAATTGATATTTCATAACAATGTATATGATAATTGACTTATTTAAAAAGACGGTATTCCTTTATAATATCATTGGAGAGAGAGAGGGGGGGCAAGGAAATCAAAGATTACAGAGAAGGGAGTTGAAGAGAGAGGTTATAAAAATGAGAGTAGTGTAGACCTATACCTCTAACAAGGAATAGCAGTCCAAGTTGAGTAAAATTGGAGGAAATAGTGAGTTGTAGAAGTGATTCCTGTTATAACAGCACATAATTTAAATGAAGCATAGCATTTAAGTGTCCATATTGACCAGTGCCATTCTATCATGGAAAATGGCATACACACATCACAAATAACTTTAACAATACATATGTTCACTAGTGAAAAAGAATGAAACAGTCAAGTTTCAGTGACAAAAAAATTTAAATATTATAAACCCAGCCCATTTCAGGGTTCATAGAATTGGAGTTTATCATGATTTTAAACTGTTCTAAGAAGATGGAAGGCATATTACTACAATCTGAATAGAATGCTAATCTATCCTAGGTTGGTTTTCTCAAGCAGTTGCTCAGACATTTAAAATCCAGAACATGATCCATCACATGTAGTTATTTTGTTGAAAAGGCCCTCCTCCCACATACAGTTTATTACATCAATCGATTATTTACTTGAATTAATCAAAATTGTTACTAATTCATGACATCAAATTGACTATTTGCAAAATGGTATAGGTTTTTAAAATTTAGACGTTAGCATATTGCTGCAATTGGAATATTTTACAACTGCTTTGAAGCCCCCGATGCTGAAGAACAGGGTGAGCTGCTACCAGCGTACCCTAAAAGGTCATGCCAGGGTCGAGTTCGAAGATGAGGTAGAGAGATGGATCAAGGAAGGAGTCCTTATCCTGTGGAAGGAGGAGATGGCAAGCAGAGTGCTACCTCTGATGGCGGTGGTGCAGCCGACGAAGGGAAAAGTCAGACTGGTGCTAGACTTTAGAGAATTGAATGACCATATACCATGCCGCACAGGAGGTGAGGTGACAGACGTTTGCAGCGAGATGTTATGTGTGTGGAGACAGTTGACCAAGGCAGCGATGATTGTCGACTTGAAGTTGGCATATTTGCAGCTCCGTGTGAGTGCCAAACTGTGGCAATATCAGCTGGTGCGGTACAAGGGCCGGACATACTGTTTAACCAGGCTGGGTTTCAGACTGAATTCTGCTCCGAAAATCATGGTGGCATTGTGCCTCTGTTCATCTTCCCACAAGGCCTCAGACTCAACACAGAGGCCTATATAAAATGCCTGGAAGAGGTAGTGCTGCTAGTGAGACATGTGGAGAAGTTCGGGCTGATTGTGAAGCCACTGGAGTTGATGGCAGTGGGGAGCTGCACTGGGGCTGAAGCTGCGCTGGGGTGAGTTGGTGTTCCGGAGAAGAAATGAAATCCCAGAGCTGAGTTCCAGCGTCAGCAGGATAGAGCTGTTCTCGGTGTGTGGGAAGTTGGTTGGTCACTACCCTATCGCTTGATGGCTACGCAAAGCATGCAGTTACACCAAGAGACGAGCAGAGGGGGAAGAGTTGGGGTAACAAGGTAGGAGAGGAGACAGTGGCAATGATGCGGGAAATCCTAGAGAGGATGAGAGTGGAAGACCAGGTCAGTAGGAACTGGTATGTGCCCAAGAGAGAATGCGGGACAGTTTGGTGTGATACTAGCAGTATAGTGACAGGGGTTGTGTTGGAGATCGAAGGCGCTGAGGTGGAGGACACAGCCTGGCTTTGGAAAGTAGACGACTTTAACCACATCAATGTTGCCGAATTAGACGCAGTGCTGAAGGGGATGAACTTGGCTTTGAAATGGGGGCTGTGCTCAATTGAAATCCGGATGGATTTGGCCACTGTGCTCGGCTGGGTAGGATCAGTGATCACTGTTGAGAGGAGAGTTTGGACGAAAGGTGTCGTGGAGATGTTGGTGAAGTGCCGCCTAGGAGTTCTATGAAAGCTGATTGCTGAGTTCAGACTGAAGCTGAACGTGGTTTTTGTGCCTTCGGAGAGAAACAGGGCAGATGCACTGACCAGGGTGAAAAGGGCGTGGTTGGAGGAGGCAAAGAAGGGGATAGCTGCGGTGTGTCGGTTGGATGACTCCGAACTGAAGAGACTACATGCTATGCATCACTTGGGGGTGGATAGGACCCTGTATCTCATGAAGATGATTGATGCTGACGTCACTAGGAGAAGCATCTGGAAAGTGGTCGGGAGCTGTGACAGGTGTCAGTCCATTGACCCTGCTCCATGTGGGCATGAGTAAGGAAATCTTTCAGTGGAGCACAACTGGAAGAGACTAGCTGCGAATGTGACACACTACTGTCAGGGAATGTATCTCTCCATGGTCGACTGCAGGCTGGGCTGGATAGCCATTTGGAGGGAGTTGAGGATGAGCATTGCTGACGAGATTGCGAAGATTTTGAACAGGATATTTTCAGAGAGGGGTCCTGTGGAAGAACTGCTAATGGACAAGGGGCGGTGTTTCATTCGGAAGTGTTGAGGGATATGCTCGACTGGTGGAAAGTGCGTTGCTTGTTCAGAGCAACGTATAGGCCGAACGGTAACGGAATTGTAGAGAGGTATCATTGGACAATCAAGGTCATGGTGGAAAGAGGGCACATTTCATCGCTGGAAGCAGTTTTCTGGTATAACATGTCTCCCCGATCCGGACAAGCTGAAGAATCTGTGCCACACAGAGCAGTATTTAAATACGAATAGAGGCAGCCCAGTAAAGTGCCGGAGTGCCACAAAGAAGAGAAGAAACCCACCTGCGTGAAAATAGGGGAGGAAGTTTGGGTTAAGCCACTGATGGTGCGCTGTACATCTCAATGGAGCAGAGGAACGGTGACAGCGGTCAATTCCAGAAACAACGTCTCCATGGATGGAATGTCGCATCACATTTTGACCTTTGCAGGATTGTTGCTTCATCGGATGACGATTGTGGAGAGGAGGAGAATGAGGTACCTAGCTTGAGGAGATCTCGACGCGTAAGGCGCCCACCTGGTTGGATGGTGGACTTCGATGTGGAGTAAGGGGGAAGTGATCTTTAAGATCAGGGTGGCGTGTGGGATGATATCAGCAGCCGGGGAGCTGACCAGAAGAGGATGGGCACACAGGTGACATGCACACAGGTGGGGGGACGAATGCACCCTTTCCGATCAGGGAAGCCATGAGTGCAGGATGTGTCAGTGCTTCGACAAGGTGAGGGATAGCAGCCGCTATTTTTAGCGTTTCAGGACAGGCCACGTGGAAGGGTACATTACCACCCGACAGGTCTGCGTCAACAAAGAGAAAGTAGGTGTCTTACTTCTAATCTCCCGCATTCGCTACAAAACTCATGGGCCTCATTATACTATGGTACTGTCCAGTTGAATAGTTCTTTGATGACAGATTAAAGATTCTTCTGTTCACACTTATTACAATTTTTTGAACACTAGGCAGTGGGAGTTGACAGGATCCTATGGTAACGTGAGTTTCTTATTTTGCTTCCTAAAAGGTTTAAAAGAATCAGTACTAAGGTCTAGAGTGATGCCTAGAAAATTACTTTAAGGTTAGTGTCTAAGGTTAGGGATCTAAACATCTCTATAATGTCTTTTCTCAACCTATCTAATATGTATCCATTAGAGATGGCTAGAGTGTCATCCATATTTAGACAAAAACTAGTGGAGGTGAATGTTTTAAAAACATTCACAACATATAGTCTAGTGAGATAATAGATGCCTATGTTATTGACTGAGCCTATACTCACATTAATATTACCCTCTAGGTGTGACTTTTTGAACCAAGTTTTTCGCCAAAGAACAAATTTTTTGTAGTATGGAATGTGACCTCTAAGTCTCTGTCACTTATAGGAGTACATAGCATAGTGGAGCACCTTGGTGAGTAAGTCTTGGGTATCTGGTATCAAAGAGTAAAACTGAGGATATCAAACAGAGTGAACCTTGTATATTTTTGAGTCAAGAGATAACCTAGTAGGTGTTACTTCAATAGGCAAGGTTAGAGGATTTCCAAATGCTAATGTTATGTATAAATATTTTCTTACTGATGAGTCCTGTTTCTGATTTGGTGGTTTATTAATCTACATTTAGAGTTGGCTGTAAACTTACTTTAATGGTCCTTCATGGTGATTAAAGCATTGCATTTAGATAGTATTTCCAGTTTGCTGTTAAATCTAAGCTTAAATTTGTGTTTAGTATCAGCATTTACATTGTTGCCATTTTGGAGCTTAGAATAATTTTAGGTAATATTGTAGAAGTCAGTTTCCATATGAAGTAGAAATGAAATCATCTCTACCAACTCAAATGTATAATTGGAAGCAAATAATTGGTAACAACATAGGAATGGTAGAAATCAAGTTCAAATAGTGATATGCTAACCACACTGCTTCCATCACTGACATGAGAAAATAACAGCTTTGTCTAATTAAATATGATGGCAAAAGGAGAATATCAACAATCAAATAAAATAGAAAAACTGAGATAATGTCAGCTTTGTGGGGCAGAAAAGATAACCAAATTGAATAGTATCAATGCTTCATCTAAATATTTAAGCACATTATTTGAATTTTTAGGCAGATGTCACCATTTTGATAGGTAATTATTAAAATTTTAGAAACCCATCACACCACCAGATTTGTTATATTTGGAGAGGAATAATAAATGTGTTAATTCACCTATAATCTACATTCTACAAACTTTTAAATGTAGCCATGCCTTCCAAGAAATCTTCTAGTAATATAAACTATTACAACTATTATAGAACTTCCTGTATCACCCCAATATAACCGTTTCATACCCTCTTTTGAGATCACCTACCTAGTTCTATGCTAAACAACTATTAAATTACTGGTAAAATTTATAAATGTCAATTATAAGTATTAATATTCCATGTATTTTGCAATTCTACTAGTGTAAGGGAAATAATTAAATAGACTAGTTATTAATAATTTTCCTTACATTATATTTTACATGAAAGGAAGAAGCTGCACATGAAGACTTCGAGCTATATTGCCATGTGAGTATACAGGATTGCATTAAGATCCCTTTGGAATTTTAATACTTCTGGGAGTTGTCATGTAACTAATTAGTGAGACTATACCTGAAGACTATTAATCAATACACACATATATATATTGTAAGCTAAAAAACTTTACTGTTACTCTGAGTTTAGTACTTGTGATCTTTGGACAAAGATTAGGTGTGAAACTCAGAGTATTGTTTAGTGTAGTTTTCAAATTCCAATGAATAAACATGAAACAAGACTTGTATAAATCACTGATAATAACTGAAACAAATTCTCAAAAGACTGGAAAACAGTAAGTTTTCTCAATATGTACACATATCATCATTTTAATGTCCACTTTTTCATGTTTGCAACAGTCAATATTTTCCCTAGTCCTTCATACATGAATAACACACACACATATTTAGATGTCTAGAAATATTGAAGACCATAATAGTATGGGATCAGATGTAGAATTGCAGAATTTTTTCTGTTTTCTGCTGACAATTATTTACTTGTACACATATTAATTTATGAATAAGATATACATGAACACTTTCTACAATATGTTGCTGAATTGACTTCCAAAAACACAAACATAAGACTGTACATTTTCTATATATTTTCTACAACACAAATTACCTAATTGGCATCCTTAAAATGCATTATGTGCACCTTACTTTTTATTAATCTTTTATAGAATTAGTGCTGTAATTTTAACTACAAGCCAAAATCATGTGCTCTTTCATTACTATTAAATTATTGTACCAATAAGATTGGAAGGAATATATTTTTTTAGCATATGAGAAGTATAGGAAAAATCATATACAATTCATTATGGCTCTTTCTCTGAACATTCTTATAATTTCTTACAACTCTACGGGTGTATAAGTGTAGTAGAAAAGTAAATGTAATAGATGAATAAATGGAGGAGACAGGCATCAAAATAATAATAATAATACCACAGATTTGCTTGTCAGTTGCTTGACCTTAACCAGTTGAGCATGTCCCTTAATAGATGATGTTATGTGCATCTCTGATCACGAGCTGAAGTAGTGGGTGGGGAGCATCATAACCATGTGTTGAGAGGAATTCTTTGGGGTTTGAATAATTCACCTCTGGAAACATGGGTGTTTTGTTCATCATCCTTAAACAAATCTTATTCAGGGACCTTTTGAGCGGGATGGGCTGCTTAACCTGAAAAAATTCTAACTGGGCCCCACTTGCAAGGTCATGCGCTATTTATCTTGATATAAGGTCACCATGTTGCGTACATGTGGTTGTGATGCAAGTGCCTGGTGTACCTTTATCAGACGGGTAGTAATGATGGCTATATTGGGCTTTGTATAATTGTACCCCAGAGTCACTTTGATGGCATGCACTGCTCCCTCACTCAATAACAATAATAATAAACGTCTACTGAATGTAACTGATATAAACATTTTATGAAAGTGAAGATATTATCGTTTTTTTGTATGTACATGGTGTATTATTAGTAATTTGCTCCTCACAATTTTCCTAATATTGCAGTTTAAATATATAACTTCAGTATAGTTACTATTTAAATACCTGCAAACACAGACACATATGTCTGTGCGTATGTGTACATCTATATGTATCTATGTATGCATGTTATATATATATATATGTGTGTGCACATACATACACACATCATCATCATTTTAACATCCACATTTACATGCTTGTATGGGTTGGACAGAATCCTTTTGTCAAGTCTCATTTCTTTTCCAGGCAAGGGAATATTTTCCAGAACATGGAAGATTGGAAATAAATGACATTACTTGTAGGATGGTAACACTTATTTACAGCTATTGTTTTTTATCAAGACAAAGAGACTCTCATCCTCCACCTATATAAATACACACACACACACACACACACACACATACACATAACAGGCTTCTTTTAGCTACTACATCCACTCAAAAGGCTTTGATCAGCCCGTGGCTATAGAAAAAAATACTTGCCCAAGGTACCATGTAGTGGATCTGAACTTGAAAACACATACACATACTGAAGATAGTCGCATTTATTGATTCCATAAAATACTTATTAACATGAGATAACTATGGAGAACAATCCTACAACTACAAAGTCACCTACAAAAGATCATGCAAGTTGCCTGAATTCTGAATTTATATTGTTCAGTTTGTGGTTACATTCAGAATGGAAAGGACTCAATCTGGATTACAAGAATGTGCATTTTGTGTATTTGTGTGTATAGCCACACATATGTACACGCTTATGTATTATTTATATGTATATAGGGGGAAAGAGATAGATAGATAGACACAGAGAGAGAGAGATAGAGAGAGAGAAAGAGAGGTCATGCAAAATATCAGTGACTATTCATGAAAGATAAAAGGAAAGTATCTCTAAAACAAAAGTAGCAGATGAAGATGTGGCAGTAAAATAAGCTAAATATTGAACCAGATAGAAGAAAAACTAAAAGAAACAAAACAAACAAGCAAGCCTTCAAGCACAAACGTTGCACTTTTGAAAACCCACCTCTTGGTCTTTTCCATCTTTTCTTAAAGAACATAAATCTATGACCTATATGTGCACAAAAAGATTCTCTCATTTAGTGAAGCACACAAGGAGGTGACAAATAAATACATTTCACAAAGGATTCAAACAAGACAATGAGAATTAAAAGAAAAAATGGAATCCAGATTAAAAAAAAGGGGTATATTCTCCCTAGCCCCAATATCACCTTCCCAAAATTAAACATACATAGGATGTTTTTAAAGTTGGTTATTTATGTTTGAGAGAGAGAGAGAGAGAGGTAGTTCCTCTGCATTTTATATACCCCTTATAATCCTTCTAGACTAGTGAGAACATGGATAAAAGGATAACATTAATGTAGTTTATACTTGTTATAAAGTGTTTCAGAACTGTGATTAGAGAAGAGAAGGAAGTTTGGACAGGTAGACGGTTTCAGGGGATTGCAAGCATGTTGAAAGAATAAAATTTAGTATGGTGACTGGGAGATGAGAAGCAATGCATATAAAAAGGACAGGAATAATCAAACTCACTCCCCATTGAGTTCATTATTTATTTCAGACTAATTAAAATTTTGGGTTTCTTTCTTTCACGTTGCAGTTATTGACCTGGCACAGTAATTTTAATTAATTAAAATTTCTTTATTTCTATATGAAATATGATGGTCCTTACTTCACTATTATGAAGAGAGGTGACAAGGTCACAACTTTCTGATTGGTGTGTAGATTATTTAGTGGATCAAAGTTTATATATCAGCAGGATGGGTTTCTTTTTGAATACAACCCAGAATATCAATATATGAATATATATATATATGTTCAGAAGTTGCCCTGATCCATATGTAAAATAATATTCTAGTGCATGGCTTTTTTTATTAATAGCTAGTGAATGCCGAAGTACATTTAGATCTTTAAGAGAAAATCTAGCCTTTTGTGATTGATGAAGACTTGGTTATGTAAGGTACAGAGTGTACCAATGCAAGGTCATCAATGGATGAAAGCTTTTGAACTCTCTAAAAAAACAAAACTGTATTTTGGAAAGATGTAAAATACAAATGGTTTTTTTTCTTTGAAAATATAAACAAACATATAAATTTAAGCAGTAATGGTGAGAATAAAGTATAGATAGATAGATAGATAGTTAGTTAGAGAGAGGGAGAGAGAGATAGATAGATAGATAGATAGATAGAGAGAGAGAGAGAGAGAGAGAGAGAGAGAGAGAGAGAGAGAGAGAGAGAGAGAGAGAGAGAGTGTGGGTATAATTTGTGTCCAGGTTTGGGGCTAGCAAAAATTTGATTCAGATTTTCATTGTTGGAAGTTTATTTCTAGTGGAAAGATATATATATATATATATATAGGTATTAGTCAGAGATGCCTATGAATGTAGGTTCAAATGTTAGGGAAAGTTCTTTAACAAATGTTCCAAAGTCCTAAGCATTAGAAAACAGAAGGTATGCTTTGTGTGATCCTGTTTTGTTTTACTACTTGTTGCAATTTCAATTCAGTTATATTGCTAATTCTCTCACAAGAGGTGAGCATCTCAACTTTTAGGCCTTCTCCCTGCTGGCATCAATGGAGTTAATCACCTACTGATGTTGATTAAGAAATGAAATATTTAAAAGCCTGTTATGCAATATTTCACTTTCAGTGGTTAGTGAAAAAAACAAAATGTAGTAAAGGTCATTTGGAAATGGGAGTAAATGGATGCTGAGAAAGAAATGCAAGAATGAGAAAGCTATATTTTTTGGTGAAGGAGCATAGAGATATCAAGTTTAAAGCACGAACAACCTTTAGGTTTGGTCAGAATTTGATAATGAACCTCTAAGAAATCTACAATTATTTATTGAATCCTTATCATAAATTTATTATCTCTCATTCTTATATTTGATTTTCTCATTTTTGAATTATGGTATGTATGCATAAGGGAAGTTCAGTGAAGAATTTATTGCAGAAAACATGGGAAGGCTGTTGTAATGCTTGGAACAAAATCCAAGAGGTTGGAGAAGAATAATGTGGTTGATGTTTGGTACAAAGAAGAGATATAATGAAAATAAGTTAAAGCTGATAGTAAATAAAACATAAAAGTGCCTACATAATATCAAACATCTTAAACATTACTTAAAAATTAATATAATATAGGGTCGATCATATGGAGGTGGGGTTTGTGATAACATTCCCAATAAACTCAACTAATATGAGATTTATTTAAGATAATATGAAAACAGTTACTTAAAAATATTATTTTATCAATGCAAATAAATATTTTAAAGTTTTATGTGAATTAATTTCTCTTACTTGAAGATTTATACTACCAAAGATAATTTAGGAGGGACTCTTAACACCATAATTAATAATTGGATAAAATGAGAAAACATTTGAGAAAATGTAGTCATTTATATCTGAGGTCCATTTTTTCCTTTAATGAACAAATAATTAAGACAGTTTTAATGAAGCAACAAAATCAGAGATCAGTTTGACGAAACACAGCTGAAACATGTAGTAGTTGTTATATTGACAATTACATAAGCTTGGTAAGAATAGTTGAAATGTCAGACCTAAAAGATCAGTTAATATTATTGAGTTGTGGTATAGAGGAGAGATGGAGTGATACAAAGACAAAACCAAATGTCTTAATGCATTAGAGTTGTACATTCAAACATACTGTTCACAACAGAGGTGCACAATGTACAAGAGGGCAAAATACTTTAACTCAGACACTCATTGACCAGGTAAAGGAATACTTTTCATAGGCATAGTTACATATTATATGTATTAATATAAGCACATGTGCTTCAATTTAAATTACAAGCATAAATGCAGATCCTCGTGAGAAGACAGAATTTCAGAAAATTCGTAAATCAGTTTTATGAATGTTAAGTGGGTCGTTATTTGGAAGGGAATTTTATTTAAAATTTTAATAAGAAAAGGTAATATAAAAAACTATTCTAATAAATCATAATCAAAATAACTTTGTGTTTATGCTGTGCTTTAGAGACTGGGATAATATAAAAAAAAGGCTACAGCACTAATGTAAATAAATAGCTATCAAATCCAGTTTAATTTCATCTTCAAATGATTTGAAGAGAGTGCAGCAGATATATGGCAAGTATACATGTATATTTTATTATGAGTAATATAATATAAAGGATAGAAGATAGGGTTTTATTAAACCATGTACTCTTGTTACAATTATGAATAACTGAAAGGTGTGTTTACTTTTGGAGATTTTATAAAGGCCATACTTATGTTAATTCAGTCTCCTTTAGTTTGTATATATATAAAAAATCTATTGAGAAGACAGATATTAGATTAAAAACGATTCAGAAAAAACATTTATTAAGAATAAGTAAGAAGAAAAATAAGTTAAAACCAAAATGCAGAGAAATTGAAAAGCAGCATTTTTCAAGTAAGATAACTTGAAAATTTGTTATTAATAAATGTTTAACGAAAGAGTTCTAGTTCTTTCAATCCAATTATATTATGAAATAAAACAAAGTTTTAGAAGCTCAACTGGTTAACAAAATCTTCATTACCAAAATAATACTGCATGTAGTAGTAGAATATTTATTATGAGCAAAGTTGAATTATAAAATAATAAAAAATATATTTTAGTAAAAGATCCGCACTTTGGATAATATACAGAACATTAGGAAAAAAAAAGTGAATATACCTGGACTGAGGTAGGGGTATTTTTGATTAGCTGCAGGTATAGATTGATCTCGTGGATCAGTTGACATATATTTAGTTCCAGGAGGGACTCCAGCTACAGCCATAGCCTGGGTGAGAAAAAAGAAAGAAGAAAGAAAAAAGACGAAATAATTAGATCATTTGTTTGGTCTGACTGAGTAGTCCAAGGTACAGTAATATATTTTTCAGAAGTAACAGGTGTTCTATATGTGTCCAAAAGTTATGAGTTAATAAGTTAGTGAATCTATTTACTTGAAATCCATAACCTATTATTAGAAACTACTCATCATAATTTACCTCATCACCAGCATCATCATTTAATTTCCACTTTTCCATGCTTGCATGGGTCAGATGGAATTTGTGGATGCAAATTTTCTACACCCAGATGTTATTCCTCTCACCAACCTTCACCTGTTGCTAAGCGAGATATTTCCCATGGTCAGACATATTTTTCACAGAAGTCCGGAAACAAATATCATTTGTATGATGGTGATGCTCATTTACAACCATCATGTGATCTCAAGACAAGGACACACACACACACACACACACATGCAACATGCCTTTACCAGTTTCTGCCTACCAAGTCCACTCACAGGGCTTTGGTTGGCCCAGAGCCATAGTACAAGACACTTGCCCAAGATACTGTGCAGTGGGACTGAAACTAAGACCACATGGTTTGGAAGCAAGCTTCTTAAATACTCAGCCAAGCTTGTACCTATTTTACTATAATTTATTAAATATGCTTGTAACACTTCATGTTCATTGACAGTTAGACCTGCTAGTTACAAATAACTATTTTCTCTTTCTGCTTATCCTATTAATTCTGCAATAGTCTCTACTTTCTTCAATCAATTAATTGCTTAGCTGCTCCACTAATGCCACTTGATATGTATACTTTCCTCTCTTATCCAGCCCACCATGTTATACACAGCAGACCTTGCACAAATCCCTTTTACATGCATCTTTCTTCCCTGAGTGTTAATTCCCTCATTCCTACACTGACTACAATTGTATTGATTTCATCAGTCTTGAAAGGCTTAGAACTATACCTTCCTTTTGACAAAGCTAAAACAAAAGAAATTAGAAACTCAGTCCTCAATCACACAAAAAAAGGCTGTGATGCCGAGACCTGTGTAGTCCGTGATATTGTTGACCAGGATTTTCTTTGTTTGCCTCTTCTCTAAATTCATTGTGTGCCTAGAAAATTTGTTTTTTTACAAGGAGTTGAGGTAAGACAAGTATTTGTACCACTGCTGCAAGGCAAAACAAGTATTTGTACCACTGCTGTATCCAACCTACTTGGTGGTTTACTGCTTGTCAAAGCTTTTTGTCTAGAGCAGTGTACAAGAAGCATAACACCTTTTGAAGAACTTTAGTTTAAATACCTGAATAGAAAAATAAAAATCACCAAGTACTTGTCCAGTTTGAGCTCCATAGGAAAACTGATGGAATTACTTCATCATATGATGTTTAGCTTTGTCATGACAGATGAGGCCAGACTAGGTCTTGCCTTTGATTTCTTTATTGGAGCTGCTATTTTTGCTCAGAGGGGATCTGAAGTATTGAAAATTGTTCACTTACTTTTAATTTACTAATAAAGTTTACTGTAATTCAAAAGTAAGGAGTATATTTTATAGGATGATATCAAATTTACACTATAATAATATTTAGCTCTCTCCCTTTAATACTTATGAACCACCATTGGTAATTAGCTTATCAAACTAAGATCATTTTTAATTTAATAGACATAATGCAAATGCAGTCTTGCAGCAAGGTGTATAAAATATCTCTCCTAAGTTTCACAAGCATTTTGTATGAATTGTTGACTCTTAATTCCCAAATTTCAGAATTAATTAAAACATTTAAGATTTCATTATTATCATCATTGAACATCTGTCCTCCTTGCTTTGCTGGCATGTGTTGAATGGTTTGACATGGGCTGGAAAACCAGAGGATTGCACCAAACTTCACTATCTGTTTTGGCATGGTCTTTATGGCTGGATACCTTTCCTAATGCAACACGAAATACTTCAAGTCTTTGGTATTCACTGTGCAGAATATTGGCAAATTTTTTCTTATCTGCTTCCCCTCTCACTAAATAAACCTGTTGCTTAGCTTCCCTTCTGGCAGTCTGATACAATTCCCTGCTACCACTGTTCTTCCAGTCCTTCCAAGCCTGGTTCTTTTCCCTAATGATCCTGTCAACAACATTGTTCCACCACCATGTTACCTTGGGATGAGAAGGGACTTTGCACCATCCACAGATATGGTCAGTGGCCCTCAGCAGGTTGTCTTGTAGAAACCTCCAGTTGTCTTCTACATCGTGTGAAGCTATATCCCCTTCTATTTTGTCAAAAGCTTCGAGTAATAAGTCTCTAAATCTCTGTCCATTTGCAAGATCTTTAAGCTTCCAGACCCTTTTCTTCCATGCTGGTCGTCCTCTGGGCAACCACTTAGCCCTGATCCTGAAGTCACTAACTACTAGTCTATGTTGTGGGATACATTCTTCGCCTGGGAAAGTTTTGGCATTTATAAGTAGCCATCTTTCCCTTTTCCTGGTGAAGATGTAGTCAATTTAGCAGCTATCTTTCCCTTTTCCTGGCGAGGATGTAGTCAATTTATATATATACATACATACAGGGGCTGGACAAAATAATGGAAACACCTAGCATTATAGCATCGTAATTTTGAAATATCTATAAAACCGTCAAAAGCTTGTTTACCTTTATGTTTTTTGATTTATTATTAGTGTTGCTTAATAGGTTTTGATAAAATTGCTGTTTCTTTTCAGATATCATCAGAAAAAAGGTAATTAAAATTCATTAAAATGACAGCTATATCAGACTTTCAAAGAGGTCAAATTGTTGGTGCTCATATGGCAGATGCTAGCATAATGAAAACAGCTGAAATGTTTGGTGTATCAAGAAGTACTGTCTCAAAAGTAATGACAGTCTTTGAGAAAGAGGGAAAAACCTCCTCGTTGAAACAAAACTCCGGAAGAAAACCAAAACTTTCAGATAGGGACTGTCAGACTCTTATGTGAATTGTTAGAAAGGATCACAAAAGTAAAGCTCCTAAAATTACTGCAGAGCTTAATGACCACCTTGAGAATCCAGTTTC
>NC_068983.1:136791084-136794317 GCF_001194135.2 Octopus bimaculoides | reverse complement strand
GCTGCACAAAGCCGGATTTCACAGGAGGGCTGCAACCAGAAAACCACTACTTTCAAAAACAAACATTGCAAAGCATTTAGAATGGAGTAAAAACCTACAGAATTGGTCCCTAGAGCAGTGGAAGAATATTATTTTCTCAGATGAGTCATCCTTTACCTTATTTCTGACCACTGGCCAAGTATAAGTGTGGAGACAGCCAAAAGAAGCATTTGACCCAGACTGCCTTCTTCCAACTGTCAAACATGGAGGAGGATCTGTGATGACCTGGGGGGCTATATCTTGGAAATCCGCCAGCCCAATGGTTTCCCTTCATGGCGGAATTAATACTCAAAACTATTTAAGCCTTTTATCTAATCAGATTCATCCTATGGTTGCGGAACAGTTTCCGGAGGGAAATGCAATCTTTCAGGATGATAATGCACCAATTCACACAGCTAAAGTTGTTACTGAATGGCTCAAAGACATTCTAGTGAAGTTGAACATCATATCTGGCCACTACAGTCCTCAGATCTCAATATTATTGAACAATTATTTTGCATTTTAGAAAAACAAGTAAGGAGTCGATATCCTCCACCATTATCACTACAAGAACTGGAGACTGTTTTAGCTGAAGAATGGACAAAAATTCCTTTGGAAACAATTCAAACTTTGTATGAGTCCATACCTCATAGAATTCAAGCTGTAATTACTGCTAAAGGTGGTCCTGCCCCATATTAAAATAAATTTGTTTAAAATTTTAATGTGTTTCCATTACTTTATCCAACCCCTGTATATACATACTGGCTAAAAATCTTTGTAACTCTTTTTCTCTAATAAAAAAAATCTCTGTACATTGATCACTGCAGGTTTGAAAGGACTATGCTATACTGTTGTTGTTGGCACTCCGTCGCTTACGACATTGAGGATTCCAGTTGATCCGATCAATGGAACAGCCTGCTCGTGAAATTAACGTGCAAGTGGCTGAGCACTCCCCAGACACGTGTACCCTTCACGTAGTTCTCGGGGATATTTAGCGTGACACAGTGTGACAAGGCTGACCCTTTGAATTACAAGCACAACAGAAACAGGAAGTAAGAGTGAGAGAAAGAGTACAGCAGGGTTCGTCACCATCCCCTGCTGGAGCCTCGTGGAGCTTTAGGTGTTTTCGCTCAATAAACACTCACAACGCCCGGTCTGGGAATCAAAACCGCAATCCTATGACCGCGAGTCCGCTGCCCTAACCACTGGGCCATTGCGCCTCCACATGCTATACTGACATGGTCTGATAAAACAAAAACATGTTGATAGTTGTCACCTTCTCTACTAACAAAGATTGTATTTTCCTCTTAAGCATAAAAATTCAACTTTTAGGGAAATTAAATTTCTTGAAATTAACTTCCCCTTCTTTGTAAGTCTTTAACAATTACCATTAGGCTTTTCCTTCAACTAAGAGACAAATTCCGATACATTAGTTTTTAAAAAAAATTCATTGTATATATCATTTAATACATCTTCACCTAAATGAATTAACTTGTCATACATTGTTTGAAGATATATATATTTCTCATAAACATGGCAGTCCTATGAAAACAATTTGATAGCCATAATTATTTTGGTTTACCATTTATCAAAGGAGTTGAATTTACAAATAAATCTGAAATACAAACCAGACACACATGCACACACTATTTGCAAATTTTGATATATAAGAAAAAATGTGCTAAAGATTTTCTTACCTGTCTCTGGGCTAATTTTAAGGGTTGTGCAATCTTTTTAACTAAGGGGTTTTCATCGCTGCCCTGTTTACCTATACACGATAGTTTGATAGAAGCACCTCTCTTACTGACTTTTCTGGAAGCTGGAGGGGGAGAAGGTGGTGTTTGTTCTCTTTCATAATCACTGTCTTCTTGGGGAAGACTAAAAAATAGAAAAGCAATGAGAATATATGATAGTAAATGTTATAATATATAACAGTGATTTCTCTAGTAAAGTTATAAATTCTATCTGAATGATATCTGAGTATATTAAAAAGAAAGAAAAATAGATGATAAATGAAAACAATAGGTTATTTTTTTCAAACAACAATTTTTAAAAAATAATTTATGGAGTGCACACAGAACAGCAAGTATCCGAACTATACCATATTTATTCATTTTTAATACATTCTGACAAATTTGAATGTGAATGTCTAATTGCTGTTTTATGTCATTGGTGCCTTAAAGCTTTAGAAAATTACAAAGAGTTGAAAACAGTTCCCAGATTATGAATTTAAGTCACATCTGACTTGAGTTAAGATAATGTCTACCTCTTATCAGCAAAAGAAAGTCAGACAATTCATATCCTGCTTTTGGCAATGCATTGTATCCATAGCTAGGTCACTTATCTGATACTAAGACTAGACTAACTAGCAACAAATAGGCGTCATAAGGTCATATAATTCAAAACTTGATGTCACATGTAACTTATTATAAGAAATGATTGTTTTGTTAACAGACCTGATCAAATCCTAACATGTATATAGTTCGGCAAGGGACAGGTTCTTCAACCAAGGTGTCTTGCTCAAGATACAATATTTTAAAATTAATTCCTTAAATGGAGCCTTTATAATTCAATACGTTATAGGACTTATTTTATCTCTTACTAAATATAAAGTGGTTGATTGTGTAATAAAGATTTTTTTAAGTTGACAGAAGTGGAGCAATTTCCAGAGAAAAGTATAATTGAATTTACCCAATACATGTTTGGTGTTTATTTTATTGATCCTACATGGATAAAAGACAAAAGTCTCTCTTACCAAGATTTGATCTTAGATGCCCTGTTATTTCTGCTTGTTCATTAGCTTTATGAACTGTTTGATCTGTATTGATCAGTACTAAGTGACGAAACCATAACATATAATTGCCAACCAAGTGTAGCATCCTATACAGGACAGTGTTACTGACGTTGATTATTTAGCAATAGGAACTGTTGGGAGTGGAGTTTGCTGCTACAACAAACTGTGTCTCACTTCCATGTCCAAGATGTCTTACCTTTTGGAGTATTTTGATTTCTCTGTGTATATGACATGTGTGCAGTCATTGATGCAAATGTGTGTTACTTTATTTTCTTTGTTGTTTGTTGTAATTTGCTGCAGAGAAATTGGGGCCCAAGTAGAAGTGGTATAATCTGTGATGGATCTAACATATTGTTTGTAACACACTTTATTGTTTATATAGATAAAATATGGTACTGTGAGTGCTAGTTTACTTTCTTTA
>NC_068983.1:136763584-136786084 GCF_001194135.2 Octopus bimaculoides | reverse complement strand
GGGGTCCCTATATCTCCACTTAGTTTAAAAATATGAAAAACAACAATCCTTTGCCACTTGTTAAATGCTTGTTTGGAAATTTCTTATAAAGAAAATACTTAGAAAGAATTAAATAAATTGAACATCTTTTAGTTGACAGATAATTGAGATCATCTTCATCAGAACTAATCCTGCTGCCATTCTTTTAACATATTTTTGATTTTGGATGCAATATTTTACTTAATTTCATGGCCTTCAATATAAAGAAAAAAATTTTGGCTCCTACTTAATCACTGTCTTCAGAATATGGGTTTCAGGTGACATAAGCAATCTTTGTAAAGAAAACCAGGAATGAAGAGAGCTAGAGTTTAAATTGATTTCTGTAGCTCTAAACAGACAAGAAACAAATGTCTCTCCTCTCTAGATACGTAACTATCTCCTAAATTTCTGTTACCTTTTCACTAATGGAAGGTGAACAGAAACATGTAGGATTGCAATTGCTTTCACCTAGAGAGTGAGAAAGGAAAGATGGAGAATGTAAGAAAAAAGAAGTGAAAAAAAAAAAGGGAGAAAGAGACAGAGAATAATAAAAAAAGGCCCAGCCTTATTTTAAATACCAGAGTATATGCAATTAATTTCAAGATACTCACTAATCAGTTTAGCTAGATATTAAACAGAAACCTATATATTTTTGAGTCCATAAAAACTAATTATTAGCAATATTTGTAAAGATAAAATCATTCCTTAATGTGTGAAGTTTAAAAAAGATAAATGAGAAAAAGATTAATGGCAGGTGCTTAAGATCAGTCCAGCCAAAATGCAATGAAAAACTTTTCTTCTTTAGAGTGTTACATGCATTAGTGTTAGCAATTATGATTTAGCAATTGGTATGCTCAAATATTTAACAGTAATAAACATATTAATTATGTACAATGCAATATCAAATTAGATTTACAATTATAATTATATAAAAATATGAAACAGGTTTTTGTGTATGATATTTTTTCAACAAGATAAAATGGTTATAATTAAATTTCATAATTTTAGAGTGGCATTCAAAAACATGTCAAGATTAAGAAATTGAAGAATTCAGTAAAAATCAAATATATGCAATGCAACATTCAAAGAATATGACCCAGCCAAAGTTACAGAAAATCAGGTCAATTTACTAGATTATAATGTATGATATGCTAAAGTGTTATATATATATATATATATATATATATATATATATATACACACACACATATATATATATACATGCATGTATCTTTAGTTATATATTTGTATGTAGATATGTATGGATGCATATGCACATGTGTGCATGTCTTAGTATTTGTGCATGTGCAGGTATATGTATGTATATATCTGTGTATATATGTATACCATCAAGTCTACATTATTAGCATCTTCAATAGTCTTGGATCTTTCTAATACACCTATCACATGCCATTACCTCTCATCACTCTATCAGCTGATTAGCCACTATCACTCATGCTTATTGCTTATGACTTTATCACTCATCTCTTGATCACTCTCCTCAATTTCCCTGTACTCTTCCACTGATATGATTAAGGATGATAGTGGATCCCTTCTATTAATCAAAAATTACTTCTAGTGTAACTAGGGATGCTACTAACCAATCTGACACACTAAAAAACACTCAATCCCCTTCCCTCTCATCCATCTTTAGGCATAGACATAAGAGACCTCCTCAAATATGTATATACCTCATATTCTCTCTCTAAAATTGTAAAACATGCAAAAGTAAAATGTGAAAATGAGATGATGTTGGAATTTATTGAATAAGATATTCTAATATATCTGTTCAATTTTACAAATCCCGAATTATATATACATAATTCAGGGTTTGTAAAATTGTGTGAAGATAAATATATTAGAATATCTTATTCAATCAGTCAGAGATAGATAGATAGGTAGATAGATATCATCACCGTCATTTAATGCCTCCTTTCCATACTGGCACAAGTTGGACAGTTTGATAAGGTCCAAAAAGTTGGAGGACCATGTTGCTTTCTAATCTGCTTTGGTATGGTTTTTGCAACAGGATGCCCTTCCTAATGGCAACCACTTTACAGGGTGTACACATCCAGTCACCACTTATTCCAATGCCAGATTGCAACCTCAGAACTTGCCCGCTCTAAGGATTTTATTATTTTAAGGCAGTTGTATAGATGTTTTCGATCTAGTTTGGATTCTTTACCATCAAATTTGAATTCTTTGCAATCAAATTTGATGGCAAAGAATCCAAACTAGATCGAAAACATCTATATATACAGGGTGTTCAGGAATTAAGGCAACCAAAATTTTGGGCTTTAATAGCTATCAATAAATGTAATAAGATATGAAAATTATACATCTTTATAAAAGCTTAGTGAGTCTTCTTTTTGTTTCAGACTAAATTAATTCAGATTTATAAATTAGATAATAGCTATAGACTGAAATACAATCATAATCCTCCACAAAGGAAGTCAAAGTAATATAGCTATAGCAAAAAAAGCTTATAATTGACCAAACAACAGTCTGGAAAATTGTCGGCTGCCATAGCAAAAATAAGCAGAATATCGATGTACTGAGTGTTGAAGGAGGATCTCAGGACCCACCTCTACAAGATGATCCATTATCATGAGCTCATGCAAGTTTATAAGGCCATGAGACTGGAGAGAAGTCATCTTATCCTGCGTCAGATTGCTGAAGGCACACTGCCCAACTTGATGTAAATTGATGTCAAAATCCACAATCAGTTATGGTTTGGGCAGTTGTGACAGCTACTGGAAGGTCTCTTCTCATTTTTGGGTTGTTGGGTGTTAAAATTAACACCCAGCGATACATTAGTGACATTCTGGAAGCTGAACTGCTTCCATGGATGAATGAGCACTTTCAAGGCACACCTTGGAGCCTCCAATAGAACTTGGCACCATCCCACAGCTCCAAACAGACACAACAGTGGATTCAGAAAAACATTCCATTGTTCATAGGCAAGGATGTTTGGCCTTCAAGAAGTCCTGATCCCAACCTGTTGGATTTTTCTGTTTGGTCCATTTTGGAGACAAGGGTCTCAAGCACTATTCATGCTTTGCTCGATGCTCTAAAAGCAAAACTGCATGAGGAATGGGCTTCAATTCTGCAAGAACAGCTGTGTACCATATATGAAACATTCACACCTAGATTTAAGGCTGTGATTCGAAACAGAGGTGGTCATATCGAATAAATGTGGTAGTATCATAATTGTCTTTCCTTTACTCTTGCATTGCAATGCTCAGACCAAAATATAACAATACTTTGCTTTGGCAAACTTGATAAAAGTTGGTTGCCTTAATTTTGGGACACACTGTATACAGCCATTTACAACAGCTACTGATGGTAATGAAAGGTGTTATACAGGACACATGGGGAAAATATCTTCATAATCAGATACAACCAACATATATTCATTTAGGTTCCAAGATAGAATGAATCACATCCTTCTATCTCAATATGTCTGGTTGTTAATGGATAGTGAAACCCCAAACAGTCCTATAATCTGGAGTATTATGGATTCAGCCAAGTGGCACTTAGATGTAATTATCTGAGAATTTCTATATTCTAACACAACAGCTTGAATCATTGAATAAGAAATCTTAAATTTATTGTTTTGGTGCCTCAGAATATAATACATATTTACAATTCATCCAGACCCAAACAAAGTAATCCCCTTTGTCATACATCATTTGATTGCAGTTCATTCCTCATTCTCCAGAGAAGTAACTTTCCACCCTACTACATGGATTGTACCTATATCCATAGATACCTCACAGTATCAAATACTCTCATGAGGACATGCTACACCAGCTACTAGACCATTGTTGACTGATTGAAGTTAGGCTAACCAGTGTTTCCTATTAGCCTACACCGAGTTGTTTTCATTCATTTCCTTGTCACCTGAGAAGGATCACACAATGTAAAATGGTCACTCCAAGTAAATATCTACTATAAGTACTACGTACATTTTCCCCTTGTTTGTATCTCTAAATGTATGTGTGTGTGTGTATAGCATAGGAATCAAAAACATTCACACACAAGTCTATATAGACACAGATATATATAGACTCATATTATATATGTTTAAACATATTTTGTTTAGAAATGTAATATCTTTTTACAAGTAATCACTGTCATAAATAATCTGTAATAAATTCATTGCTGCAGTATGCCTTCATTTGAGGTGATGTCTGGCACTATTGGTAACCAGTTTAGGTTGGTTACTAATTCATTTAAGAAAAACAGCAATAAAGAAAGCACAAAATCAGTTAGTTATGATGAACTTTTAAAATAAAAAGTCACCATTAAATTATATGAAGGAAATATTAAAAAATTTTTCGCAATTAAAAAATAAAGATATAACTATTGAGCATATTAAATATTCAATTGTAAACATTTTGATTACATAACATACATAACATATATGATGTATAACTGATATATCAGAAAGTGTAGGAATTGCCTATAAGGGGAGCATATATGATATATATGCTTCACATTGTATATTTTCAAGATGCCTGTTAGAAAGTATCTATATTGCTGCCATTAATTTTTATTACTTCAGTCAGAAAAATGGTGGAGAATTTACTGATTTAATAATGCATTTTCATTAACAAAGATAATTGGTAAGACTTTGGCTGAGACAATGTAATTGTGCTGCAAGTAAAAATATTGCTTATTATTATTATTATTATTATTATTATTATTATTATTATTATTATCATTATTTATTAGTTGTTAGTTTGATAAATAAAGATGTTTGAATTTTTCATTGATAGTTTTATTGTGAAAAGAAGAGAGTTGTGTGTGGAGAAAAGAATAATACATAATATATAATCATTGCAAATATTTCATGATGTGTCAAATTGACTGTATAGTGATTTGAACCAGAGCCGGATCAAGGATAAAGGTTTGCAGAATTTCAAAGTTAAAAAAGAGAAAGCATTCTTTTTTGTATTGCTGAACATCATACAGTGGTCTCTGGTGTAGGAATTAGCTTTAAATGACCCCTCTCTTTCTTCAATCCGGCTCTGATATAAACAGAATATTATAAGAAGAAGAAGAAGAAAAAGAAGATGAAAAATACATAAAAATAAAATGGAAATCAAAAGAAAATAAATAAAGGCATCACCTACCTGCTTGGTTTGCTTGTGTGGCTATCTTTGCGTAAAGGCATTATTTCATTAGCAGGTGCCACTTTGACAGGACCAAGAGGTGTTGCTGATCGATTGATGGAGTTTATCAAGTCAATATTGATATGGTTGCAAGACAATGCAGGTGATACTTTACCATTGATAGAGTTCTGAGGAGACAGCTTTGACTGGGGGGCATTTAGGGAATTTGTGGGGGAAACTTTAGGGTGAGGTTGGGTATGGTTTAAATGTAAGGATTGAGTTCGATTACTAAAGGGTATTGGTTTATGGCCAGTTAGAGCTGATACTACTGTACCAAACAAACTATGATTTCTCTGCAAAATAAAACAAAAATATCATTGAATATGCATTATGCTAAACAAATGAGAAGAAAGAGTGTAAATGTTTTTGGAGAAAAGGATTAAACTAATAGATTTTATATATTTATACAAGAATATTTTATATATTTTATATATTTATACATGTGATGTGTATGAATAAAGATAGCTGTATACAGAAGTGCCTGTCACTGAAAGTGGATGGTACCTGTGGAAGAGGGAAACCCAGGAACACACGGGATGAAGTGGTGAGGACCGATCTCAGGAAGCTAGGGCTCACAGAGGAAATGACAATGGATTGAGATGTTTGGCAATATAAGGTTCTTGGAAAGATCTGCTCACATTAGCAAAACTGAGTGCCAGAAGCATTGTCCCACCCACATGTAACAATAAACTTTTCACACACCCTACTCCAAGAAACCGAACTACATCTCCTCTTCTAAACTGCATCTTTCTCTTTCTCACATTTCCTCTTCATACACTATAATTGTTTCCCACTCCTCTTCCCTGCCCTCACTGCCCTGATCACTGGGCACCCCATCTTTATACCAGGTTTTTGCCAGTCACTGCAATCCCCACTCCCTACTTGCACCTTCTTGGCAATACCTGGCTGTGTATATTATGACCTCCATACCTTGAGGGCATGCCCTGGCAATTGCCACTATTTATCTCTCTCTAACTTACTCTACCATCACATCTGTGCTTTGATCCTTGTTACTTATGAATATATCCTGGCACTTAACCACCACCTCTCTCTTGCCCTCTCTTGCACTTTTACTGTTTGTCACACACTCTCTCTCTTTCCCTTGCTCTTCTCACTGGCTGGATAGCCATGTATCTCCTCTATAGCAGCACACCTGTTTCTGCCCTCATTTTTGATCTCTCTCTCTCTCTCTCCTTCTCTTGCATTTCCCTCTAACTAGGTAACCAAGTATCTCCTTTATATCAGCACACCTGTTTCTGTCCTCTTTATTGTACCTCTCTTTCTCTGTCTTCTTCTCCCTCTCTTTCTCAGGCAGCGTAACCATATACCTCCTTTATAGCAAGACACTTGTTTCTGCCTCTCTATTCTTCTGTCACACTCTAGTCTTTCATCTGACACAAGGTCACCTCCTCTAATGCCCCCTCCTTAATAGCAAGACACCTATTTCTGTCACCCTGTCTCTCTATCACACTCTAACCTTTATTCGTTTGACACAAGATCCCCTTCTGCCGGTGCTGGTGCCATGCAAAAAGCATCTAGTTCACACTGTAAAGTGGTTGGCATTTGGAAGGGCATCCAGCTGTAAAAATCATACCAAAACTGACCTTGCTGTGTTGGTGCTATGTAATAAGCACTGAGTCTACTCTGTGGAGTGGTTGGTGTTAGGAAGGGCATCCAGCTGTAAAAAACCCTGCTAAAACAGGCACAATAGCCTGGGGTAGTCTTCTACTTGGCTGGCTCCTGACATCATTTAACATCTGTCTTCCCATGCATGCATGCAGGATGATGATAATAATATATAACGATGATATTAAGAATGAGGGATGGATGTTAAAGGAAATGGTTTCATGGGAAGGAGGAGGTAATGGCAGAACAGGAAAGAAATATGTGCAGTTTCAACTAACTGAATAGTGTCATTGTTAGAGAAGTGATGGAGGGATGAGTGTCAGGAAGATGAGAGGTAGGGTAAGTTTGACAGTAACGGATGAGGAGTTGGTGAGGACCTGGTGAGTGTATAGACATAAACCTTTCAGGTTTTAATGCTTTTAGGACTTCACTATTGCCATGATGATGATAATGATTGAGCACACTAAAACAGCAATCATCTTGGTCTTTTGTCATCTCCACTATGAGGATAAACATCTTGAGACTGGCCTTCACTTCCTAGTCCCATATGTGTGTGTGAGTGGGTTATAATATTTCATTCTTCGTTCTTGATTTAGAGTAGCTGTATATGCAAATATTCTCCTTACATCTATATATTCTTTATTTGTTATATTATTCAGTTCAAAATAATAAAAAAAATCTGTTGTTTCCTTCTTTACATCTTAAATATTGTAAACCACGTATCTTCATTGGTGATGTTAGTCAGTATCCTTCTTTTTATTCTTTCTTTCTAACTACATGTAAGATTCAGCCATTCAGCACACACACACACACACACACACACACACACACATAGATTTTTATAATTCTGTTTTAGTTCCTCTGTAACAGAATAGAAGTAGATTGTGTGATATTCATGTTTTTCTCACAAAGATTAGGAATGTAAGTGAAATGAAATAAAGCTACAATCTGAAACCTAAATTCAGAGCACATGCTATGGTACTCATCAAATCAAAATACAAATTTACATTTGCTAAAGTTAAACTAAGCTGATATGTCCATTTTGGAAAGCGAGAATAGATGATATTATTACTACATGAAGTATTTAGAAAATCAGTCATGTCCTGGTGCTGTGTGGAGCTGGCAACATAAAGCTGAAGAGGCAGCCTGTATATTATAACTCTTACTCCTACTGCTATCTTAAAAAAGAAAGACTTCATTTGGTTCTTGATATACTTAAAAACTTGGGATGGTCAGAGTTGGAATATTTTAAATCTGTTCTGTTAGAGATGACTTGGAGTCAAACAACAACAACAACAACAACTAATAAGAGGGTTGTAAGGATTTGAATGAAAGCTTCCATAAATATCCTTATTCAAAATAGAACTAATCAACATACCCTATGCATAGGTTCTTCAACATCTCTTTCAGGAAAGTCTTCTTCTTCAAGGTTTCCTGATATGGCTCTTCTAATTTCTGGACCAAGATCATGCACCGCACGTAATCCAGCCTGAAAAATAGTTCCATAAAAATATAAGTCATTCCACAATTTAAACAAAGGCCAAAGCTATCAAAACAAAAATGGTTTCCACAATAAGAAATAAAATTTATGTGTGTACGTCTGTGTGTGTGTGTGTGGGTGTCTGTGAGAAGGAGAAGAGAGTTTGTGTGTGCACATGTATGTCACTGGAAAAAACAGAAATGGGAAAGTTGCAGTAGCAACAGAATGAAACCCCAAATGAGAATAAATGTGCTCACATTCACACACACTCACACACAGGCATGGTTGTGAGATTAAGTTCACTTCAAAACCACTTGATTTCAAGTTCAGTCCCACTGTGTAGCAAATATCTTCTCATGAGTTTCAGGTTGACTAATGCTTTGTAAGTGAAATTTGGTAGCGAGAAGATGTGTATTTGTGTGTATATGTCTGTGGTTATATTTACACCTCTTAAAAACTAGTGACCAACTAAACCCTTGAAGGCTGTGCCTCAGTAAACAACAATCCAATAACTGGGTATGCAAACCAAGACATAGAAGAATAAATAAGAAAGAGAAGAATGAAGAAAAATGACAAGAAAGAATGAGGCAACATGCACAGAAGAAAAAAATATACAATGATAGTGATAATTGCATCATACCTGTAAAGCATTTGTGTGTTCCTGCCCTTTTTGAATCTTTTGTATTTGTTCTTTTCGCTTTTTGAACCGTCGGAAATAATCCTGGATTAGGAAGGTTGCATAGAATTTCCCCACTGTAACTTCATCATCCCCTGTGTAAGGCATAGGAAATAAGACCAACTTCAGTATTAAGTGTACTAATTTAAAGGCTATACAAGACAGAGTAGGACAGTATCAAATAACCTGATGTAACAGTTGTTTATTTAATAATATATTCAAATCTATGCTTAGTCATTTAACAAGTCCCAGATCAAAAACAAGTCCAATTTCGAAGCATTCATTTTCCTTTTGATATATGGATTTAGAATTTACACAAATGAAAATTTGTCAAAAACATACTATATCAGGCTAAATATTAATTGTTAAGATATTTATTTTTGTATATGTTTTTCATCTTTAGCATAGATAACTCTAGCTTAATGTATTTAATAAGATGGAAGATTACAGAATAGTGGCGGTGCAAAATTATATTACTAAGTTTTCTCATCACTGATATTGCTCCAAATCCAGGACAAATCAATGTAAGGTCGGGATGAATATATGCTTGCTATAATTAATATATTCATCAAACTTAGTGGATATTGTTCATTCAATAATCATAACATATTGTATTGCCAACATAAATGTAAATTCGTCAGAATGTGTGAAAAGTATAAAGAGGGTTTTGAAGGAGATAGTAAATTTTAAACATGGCAGCAACAAGAGCCTTAAGTAACAAGCTCCTGTTAAGATACCCGTCTGAGCTTTAGATTCTTCATCACAAAATCATTTTGCTTCACTGTTTTTGAAAATGCTTGGAAAAAAAAAGAGTTGTTACAACCTTCCATCTCTCTAATCAATTTGAAACCTGGCATCAATGTATGAAATCAGTTTTAAAATTGCAAAGTTATTATTTTTTCAACTTCAAAATGAACAAAATAGCAGAATGTTGAAATAGAAACTGCTATTTTGCCATCTGGTATCTTACTAGTCTGAGTTCAAATCATGCCAAAGTCTATTTCCTCTGTAATTTCTTTGGGCTTAACAAAATTAATTACAAGTATTATTCATATACTGTCATTAATTCAATCAGCTATAAATCTGTTACAAGAAAAAAAAACAGAAACCCAACAAAATTACCTTAAGTTTAATTGAAACAAATCAAACTATCAACATCACACTAATAGCAATAACAATAGTAATAATAAAGCAATAGATTCAGCAATTAGCCAACAAGATTCAAGTATAGAGGTAATTACAGTAGTAGCAGCAATAGTGGCAGCAATAGCAGCAATACACATAGATATGGCAATAACAAAGAGAAAGAGAGAGAGATATAGAGAAAGTTGCAGCAACAGATAAAGATTATATATATTGCATGTTTGTGTATGCTAACAGGTTTCCTAACATAAGAATAGTTGAAACACACTTGTGGTAGAAGTGCAAAGACTCAGTTAATGTGTATGTGAGTGAGAGAAAGAGGGAGTATGCATGTGTAGAAATAAAGCTATATGTCCTGCTTTACAGGTTTCATGCACCTGCATGTACAATTGCAAAGAGTGGCAAAAGGATTTGATTTCTAATTCAAGATGATTTACTGCCTTCAAGCAAATATTTAGCAGTAGTTTGATCACTTCCAATGTTATGTGGAGGACATTAAACTTCTCTTTACTTTCTCAGAGATTTTAATGTCAACAACTCCTACTGTCTTTCTAATTTCAGCCATTCCAATGTAGTTGGTACAAAGGCTGAAACTTTTGCCACCTGAACTGCACACGCTAGCTAATTTTCTCCCCATGCATGTCCATCACTTGTTTACTAACTCTCTGAACATTCTATTTCTTTCTCACCTCCAAACCCACCTGTACTCAAGCAATATGCATACTCTAGTTCTTGAAGCATAAAGTACTTTTTCTATAAGTAAAAGCCTTGGTCTTACATGTAAATACACAAGAATATTTACATATGTATACATGTATATATATTTATATACATAAATGATGTGAGGATTTAACAATATAACTTATATAACAAGGTATTAAAATAAACAGCAGCTCATCACTCTCTATGGCCCAATATGTTTTGCATTAATTATTCAATATAATTGGCCAAAAGTTTTCTCTGCAGGACTAGCAAGAATATTTTCAGGTAGAAGTAGTTATTAAATTAACTGCTTCATTATCATGATTAAAACTAAATCCATTACATCAAGAAAGAATACTAAGTCCTTTGTTAAACAAATTAACAATTAGAAATTTCTCACACTGAAATGAAAATTTAATAATTGAATTTATGTTGGAATGCCTTATGAATACTATAATGATAGAAACAGAGTAACAGAACAAAGTAGAGAGAAAAATAAGAGAGAAAGAATACAGCTTGACCAAGCAGACATTTGGTTCAATGAAAATTATCATTATCATTCAAAACTGTATGTAAAGAACATTCTCAAAGCAATTGTAGATTTATTTGGTTTAGCTGTCAGCAAGACATGTCATGCATAATTTTCTTTTCAAAGCAATTTTATTTTATTGAAATATCAGGGGAAGAAAAAAAATTCTGGAATTGTTTTATTTTATTTATTTTTTTTTTAGAAATTTTTCACAAAAATGTGATTAACTTTCACATTAGTTTTGACATAACTTCTAGAACAACTAAGAAAGAAAAGAAAAGTTGTCTTTCTTGAAGGAAAACGAAAATGAAAAACTATGTAAATTTCAATATTGATTATTGACTAAGAAACCATTATAACTATTTATTATTATTATTACTTCTATTTTTATCATTTGGTCAGTGAGGCATTCCAACAGTGGAAGTGAATTTATCTGATAATTGTTTACACATTTCACACTTCTTTATTATTAAATGGACAGCTACCATTGACTTTTGAACCAAATAATAATGGATATTATACAGAAGTGAATGGTAGATGTCTTGATCACGTATGTTGGTCTCTGGGGTTGATAGGAGTAACATGAGGGAGGGAGGGATAGAGGAAATGATGTCTATGGATAATGAAAGGGAATAACAAATATATAGAAAGGGTTTACATAGAACAAAAGACAAGGGAAATAGTATTTACTACCATATGATAAATAATTGTGCAACTTTTATTTCTTTTTTCAAATCTTACTCAACGTGTTGTGTGTGAGTATTGGTAAATTGGTACATGTGTCTTCAGTTATTGTAGATGTATAGGGTTATTTAAGTATACATCCATTAATTATGTACATGTAAGGATAATTATGAATAGTTTTGGTCTTTGTGTTTGTCTTGTATTGAACTTCTTCCTTTTTTAAGGCATAAACTAAATACCATTTAATAAGCTTAAGATAGGTGCTTTTACCAAATATCTTAGTGAACATTTTCTTGAAACATTAGATTAGTATGTAATATAGAAGTAAATTTTTCCTATTCTTCATTAGTATTCAGTACCTGTTTCTTACATCTGTTCAGTTATTTCAAATAATAACTCAGATTACATTTAGAAACATCAGTTAAAATTTTAGGACAGTGATTTTATTGCAGAGAATGCATGCTCTACAGTAAGTCTAGTTTAGTGCCTTGCAGATATGAACTAAAATCCAGTGGATGGGTGATTTTAGTCTTTCATCACTTTTATCACTTTGATGTTGATAGCAGATTCATCATTGAAATATTAAGACAGAGAGAACAAAGACACAACCTCATCATATTAGCATTCTTTTTTTTATCTTGATGCTAGCTGGAAAGAGTAACTGACCCTTTTAGGAACTTAAAGTAGGAAGTGTCAGAGAATAAGTGGACAAAGTTGGAGGCTTTCATAGAGAATCATGTCCTTTAGGCAAGAAACACAGATAGTAAGGATATTCACACTTAATACTTGGGAAGTCAAGAAAGGCATTGAATATAATAAGAATAATGGAAGATCAGTACAGAATAATATTATTAAACAAATGTCCTTAAAAATATCTTGGGAGCATGACAGTTTTCTTTTCACTGGTCATGAATTGGTTTAAACCATGGTGACATTGCTGGAGTACCTCCATGGATGTATTTAGGAAATAGATCACAATGATAGCTTCGCAGAAATAATAATAAGCAATGTGGTTTCAACTTTTAGGCTAAGTTTATATATATGTGTGTGTGTGTGTGTGTATGTATATGTATATATGTATATATATATATATATATATATATATATATATATGTATATATATAAATGTATATATGAATGTATGGGTACAGGACATCACAAACAGTAAGCAACATGAAATACGAAAACAAATAAGCTGAATATGCAAACAACAAGAGAAACAAATGGAAAAGAGGACAAGTAACATAAAGAACGACCCTGTCCTGTTTTCCATTTGTTTCTCTTGTTTGCGCATTCAACTCATTTGTTTTCATATTTCATGTTGTTTACTGTTTGTGATGTCCTGTACCCATATATGCATACACACACACACACACACATATATATATATATATATTATTTATATTATTATTTGACTGAATGCCACACATCCATTACCAAGTATATATATGTATGTATGTATGTATGGATGGATGTATATTAGAAAGATACATGAAGAGAATTGCTTTGATCAGTGACTGTAGAAGTACCAATAAAGTAGGCAGAAACAAGCAAACATAGGCAAGCAATGCACAAGAGATTGCAATTTGTATCATATCTTACAACTACTGATCCTAAATGATACAGTAAAAGTGGTTGAGACAATGGTAAGTATGTTCTTAAGGTTTTTCCCCCTAAAATATGAAAGAAGACTTGCTGGACTAATTTTCCATATTTTCTAAAAGGATACTATAGTTTTCTTAAGAGATATTAAAATTACAATTTTATTGAACAAAGTTTTGATTAATTTATTAAAGCACTTCTCTTTCTTCTTTTAACAAAAGCAAAAGATCTTTGAAAAGATGATCCTTGTTTTGCTGAAATAAGGCAAATAAATTGTTGTTACCAATAGTTACCAATAAAAATGCTGCATCATATAATATGCATGAGGATGCAACCTTATCAGAAACCAATTTAACCCAAAGAGTCTTGCTAAAATGTTATGTTATCTCTGATAGTGCCTGGCATCACAGGTTTTTCATTTAACATAAAAGTATCACCTTATCTTTTCCCTTTATGCTATACTCTTCCCTTATAAACTTGGCTAACAGTCCACAAAGTAATTCAATACCAACCAGTTTAATGTAGAGTGTCCAAGCAACTGAAATCCAGAAGATCCAATCGATGAAGTTATTTTATGAGGAGTATATAAACCATAAAAATCACAAAGTAAGAGAGGTGAATATATATTTAACCATGGGACATCCTCAGCATTACAGCCATTTTGCAACCTTCTTCATGTAGTATTAATTTCCGTGTGGAAGAAATTATGCTAATATGTTTGCATTAATATGTATGCTCAGCATTATACAATTGTATACTCACAGATCAATGCAAATAAAGAAAGCTGGCTCATCAGATCACAGAACATCATGGTTACACCAACATTTCAACCCAAAGTTGAAGTGTTGATGTAACCATGATGTTCTGGTGATCTGATGAGCTATTTTCCTTTTACTTGCATTGATTTGTGAATATACAATTGTATTGTATAATGCTGACCATACATATTAATGCAAACATGGTAGCATAATTTCTTCCACATGGAAATTAATACTACATGAAGAAGTTGTAAAACAGCTGTAATCCTAAGGATATCATGCAGTTTAATAAATGTATATTCACCTCTCATACCTCCTCACTTTTATGGTATGTATGTATGTCTGTGTATAGATAGATAGAGATGTAGATTATATATATATATATATATATATATATATATATATATATATATATATATATATATATACACACACCTATATATCCTCTTAAATTTTATCTATTATTGTATCCTCCTGTCTATATTTTACACACCCATCTATCATTTAATTAATTTGTATTATCTGACAGAAGCATTTTCTGATAGAAAATGTAAGAAAGAGCAATTATGCAATTTAATATGTTGGAGTTGTTTTGCTTTTAGATAAAGCTAATAATGAGTCAAGGTAGCAGAAGCAATAGTAATTTGGATACATATGCACACATACATATATATACACACACATACATATGTACACACGCACACATAAATACAAAGGTTTTGGATAGGAAATAATGCTGATTCAGGAAAGAAGGAAGAAGAGACTGGTGGAAGACTGACGTGAAGTAACATGCAAGGAAGTTTATCTGCTGCCATAGCAGTAGCAGCAAGTTTGATACAAATACAAGCACAAAGAGGAGGTGAGAGTAGAAGAAAAAAAAAGAAAGAGATAGAGAGAGAGTAAGAAATAGAGAAAAAAGGTGAGAGAACCAACATTGATGGTAGCTTTACACAGCTGTCTAAACGTGATCCTCATTAGCCTTATTAGAAAACGAAAACTTACTACCGGCTGGGGGAACAACTTGGTCCAGAAGTTTTGGACTGGTTCGTTTCCAGATTTTCTTTATCACAGCTCTAAGTTCCTCATTTGCTTGGTCTATGTTTCCCTCAGTTTTGATTTTGAGGGATGTGCGTACCAAGGCAAACAAGGTGGCATTAAACATTACTGTTCCATCACTGTTAAGTGGCATGTTCATACTGACTAAACGCTGAAAATAAATATAGAAAGACAAACAAATGGATAAAGAGATATAGAGATAAATGAGAAAAAGAGATGAGAAAAATTAGATGACATGCAGAAAAATCTCTCCTGAAATGATCTATCAAAAGTCACACTGGATGCTTGGGTTGCCAGTTGGTAGTTGTGCCAGTATGGTTTCAATTACATCATTGACATGATTAAAACACTTAGTTTTCTGTAGCTCACAATTTTTTTACAAGTAGGGTCAATTAGAAAGAAGAGTAATTCAACTAGTACATGGTCAGTGGCCTAGAAAGCCATGGA
This sequence comes from Octopus bimaculoides, assembly GCF_001194135.2. Taxonomy (NCBI): domain Eukaryota; kingdom Metazoa; phylum Mollusca; class Cephalopoda; order Octopoda; family Octopodidae; genus Octopus; species Octopus bimaculoides. The sequence continues at coordinate 136,770,186 of NC_068983.1, read as the reverse complement.
GGGACCAATGAATATCTGATGGCCCTCTCCCTCAAAAAACAAAACAAAAAAAAATAATCAAAAGTTCTCTTCCCTTGCATTATTTTGTAAAGGTTTAAGGTAGTGAACTGGAACAATTGTTAGGATGTTGGGAAAAATGCCTGTTCCAACTTATGTTTTGATTTCAAATCTTGCCACAGTCAACTTCACCTTTAATGTTTTTGAGGTCAATGAAGGTCAAGAACTGGGATCAATGAAATTGTCTAACCACCTCCTCTCAAAACTGCTGACCTTGTGCCTAAACCAGAAATTGTTATTTTACAAAGGTTAGCAAACACTTAGCTCTTCAGTTAAATTTTTGTGTTTTTTATTAGGACCTTTCTATTTTTCAAAAAGATGAGTGGATCATTTCATGTGAGCTTTCATTTAAGATAGTTAGGTGTGATAAGAAGGAAATTTAGTTGCTGTTTCTATTTAGCAGGTGTGGTGGTCATGTAGGTACTGCCTTGTTAGCTTGTAGAAAAAGAAATAATGGGAATTGTAGATACACATACTTTTCTCAAGTAATATATTCCATGGGTTTTGAAACTGATTATTTCTAGAAATTTTCAACAAGTTTGCTCCTGCAATTTTCTAGTTTCAAGTAGCTTGTTCCAAGTTAAAGAAGAAAAGACAAAAATGGTTTTCCAAAGAACTTTTGTATTATACCTTTTAATGAGGTCTCCTTTTGTGTTTGTATGAGTGGGTGAATGATAAGACGTGTGTGCATTGTTGGCAGCAATATTACAGGTAAATAATACTGATGTAATTGCAATGTATTCCATCAGGTGTATCATTTCACCTGTAGTTTAAAAAAAAGACGACTAGGTGGGATTTGGGGTTCTATTATACAATGTTATCTCACTGTATATTGACACTGATCAACACATGATTACATTTAACCCTAATTCTTGATGGGTACTATATTTTTATCAACCCCAGAAGGACAAAAGGCAAAACTGATCTTGTGGGAGTTGATTTAGAACATAAGAGCAGGAACAAACACTGCAAGGTTTGCTGGCCTAACAATTCTGCTAACTCATCACCCTGGTTCTACAAAAAATAAACCATCTTTATGGACTTCTTGTTGACAATTCTTATTCATTAGATTTTCGCTGCTGAAACTATTTTCAAAATAAGACAGAATATTTTCAGTTTCTTATGCGAATGACATTCTGTACTTTACAAACATTTTGCCTCTATTCTCTGAACTTGTTCCATTTTAGCTTGGAAACATTTACACCAACCTTACAGGCCACTCTATGAGGACACAACTTGCCAAAACCCAGTGGTGGAGATATTTTTCGCAGTAGGGTTACAACATCTAAGTGTTTGATTCGGCCTCTGAAAAAGGAAAAGAAGAAAAAAATTCAAGTTAGGAAGTGGTAATGTCATGAAAGTTGGAATAAAATTTTGAAAATTTAAAACAAAGCTTCAGTGAGTCATCTACATGTATTTAGTCTAAAATTCAATTAAAAAAAAACATAGAACCCAATATACACCCTAAATTTCATTTGACCAGGCAATTTTCTGAAGTGGGAGTGGGTTAATTGTAATATACTGAAGCATGAGCTTTGAACATTGGGCCTCACAGAGACAATGACGAAAGACCAAGACCTCTGGAGATGTGCTGTGACTGTGTTGCATAGCCAGCCCACTCGAAAGTACCTTTGGATTGTAGGGCGACATGATGTGCTTGAGGAGATCTATTGAGTCAAGTACATCATCAACATCAAAATCAAATCAAACCACAATCAAATGGAAATTGTAGTTGTGGTTGATGCCAGCGCCACCTGACTGGCTCCCCATGCTGGTGGTATGTAAAAAGCGCCATCCAAACGTGGTCGACGTCAGCCCCCTCGCCCCCACTGACTCCTGTGCCGGTGGTGTATAAAAAGCACCATCCAAACGTGGTCAATGCCAGCCCCCTCTGGCTCCCGTGCCGGTGACATGTAAAAGCACTATCCAAATGTGGTCGATACCAGCCCCCTCTGGCCCCTGTGCCAGTGTCACATAAAAAGTACCTACTACACTCTCGGAGTGTAGTAGGTAGGGCATCCAGCTGTAGAAACACTGTCAGATCAGATTGGAGCCTGGTACAGCCTCCTGGCTTTCCAGACCCCAGTTAAACCGTCTAACCCCTGCCAGCATGGAAAATGGACGTTAAATGATGATGATGAATAATGATGATTAATTTTGATAAGGCACAAGAATGATAAACCTTTGATGGGGAGATATGTAGTTGACTTAACATCAATGTATCATTGGTATTTATTTTATTGACCCTTGGTAGATTTGAACTCAAAACACTGAGGAACAGTGCTCTAAAATATAACCATATCTTAACAGATATAACTCCCACTACCTGCCTATCTAAAAAAATGTAAATAATCTAGAATAAGTGCTGTAAAGGGGCAATAAATGTGCCCCCCCCCAAAAAAAAAACTGAAGCTATGACACAATTTCTTTTTCCAGTTCTGTTTCCTTAAATTAGGAAATCTTATATATATTATCAATGACACAACTTCCCATTTTCATATTCAATGAATCTGAAGTATTATATCAGGGAAGGAAATTACAAAATTCTATAGAAAAATATACATAGTATGGAAAGTATTTATTTACTTGGCTTCAGGATCATATTCTGACCAAAGTCGTACAAATTCATCCAAATGATGAGGTCCTAAGATGGACCAATCTCTGGTCAAATAATCAAAATTGTCCATGATGACAGCAACAAATAAGTTGATGATCTAGGAAAGAAAAATTACCAAAATTTAGTAATGTTTATCAGAAAGAATTATTCACATATTTCATTATGATATGCAATACTTTATGCAATTCTAGCAAATAAATTCCTTAAAATAAGATATTTTAAGTGTTATCCATTTAAATATTATGATTAAAAGATGAATATGAGAATGTTAATATTGATTATAAGTTATTGTCTGCATGAATAGGCATCAAACATAATAAATCTTTCTTTATATTTGACAAGTTAATGGAAGTTTTTCAAAGCAATAAACCATTATTTCTAAATCTTTCACAAGTCAGGAATGATTGTGTAGATGTAGACTTGGCTGTGTAGTTAAGTTTGCTTTACAACTCTATGGCTCCATGTTAGGCATGGCACATGGCACGTTGACCATGACTTTGGGTTGATCAACACCTTGCAAGTAAAATTTGGCTGATGAAGACTGAGGAATTCTACCATGCACATACACACACACGTGTATGTGGATATGTGTTTTATCAATGTAAGTCAAAGAAAGATATACATAGTGACAAAAAACTGAAAAACTGTCCTATCATGTTGTACAGACACTTGCTTGTTAATCTAGACACCAGAAATGTAGTGAACCAGTGTTTGACCTTGTTGGTAATATACAACCAACAATATTTTTGTCCATAAAATACATGACATAAAATAAACATTATAAGATGCATAAAGAACTCCATCTGGTTGCTTACTATCAGTGAACATCATATAGCACAAGCCCAATTCAAACAAAATCTATCATGAAGTCATATACTTGTATCAAAATTGTAATCTTTGTAAGTGAATCCCAGAAACATCCATCCCAAACTACCATAGTACACAACATTATTAAATTTGTTACTGATTAAAAAATTTCCCTATTACATTTTGTTGTAGACTCACATTCTCATGTTGAACCAGAGAAAACAATTTTAAAATACTTACCAAAAATGAGCAGAGAATATAGAATGAAATGAAGTAAGGATATGCAAAGTTGGTACCGCAGGTGGAATTAGTTTTGACAAGTTTGTCACAAAACACATCATGGCTGTCTACACAAGAAAGCATTACTTCTTGCCACGCTTCACCTGTGGCAGACCTAAGAACAGAAATATAATGTGTTACTTGTAACCACATGGAACAGTTATTCGTCTAATTATTATCATATTATAAAGAAACAATTATTATTATTTATACTTTCACATCACATCAGTTAATTTCTATGTACTTCTGTTAGTTTACCACTTTCCTAAGCTTAAACAGATCAGGGTTAGTCTTTCAAAAATTGATATGGTCAATATCAGATGGCATATGAAAATATCGAAAGTAAGAGGTATCAAACACTGCAACCAAAAGAAAAAATATTCTTAAGAATTTGCATAATAATACCAGGGGTATAATTATATATATATATATATATATATATATATATATATATATTATTATTATTATTATTATTGAGTGAGAGAGCAGCACATGCCACCCAAGTGATACTGGGATACAAATATACAAAGCTCAATATACCTATCATGACTACCCATCTGATAAGGGTACACCAAGCACATGCATCATAACCATATGTGTGCAACATGGTGATATCATATCAAGATAAACCAGTGCATGACTTTGCAGGTGGGGCCTAGTTAGAATTTTCTTCAGGTTGAGTAGCTCATCCCACTCAAAAGGTCTTTGAATAAAAGTTGTTTAAGGATGTTGAATGAAACACCAAAGGTGAATTATTCAAACCCCAGAGTATTCCTCTCACCACATGGCTATGATGTTCCCCAACTAATTCTGCTTGCGATCAGAGATGCACATATAATCATCCACTAAGGGACATGCTCAACTTATTAAAGTCAAGCAACTGACAAACAAATCTGTGGTATCGAGCAGAATACTTGCTGTAGCCCATCTTTTATACCAAGACTATTATTATTATTATTAATATTTAAAACAGATTGATCTGGCTCCATCCAACTTAAAGTTTTATAGGCTTCAAACAAAAACCTGGTTCATTCCGATTTAGATTACCAAATGAAGAAACCCAGGAAGTCTTAAAAGGCTACTGGGAAATTGGCTGCTATTGATCAAGGTGGGTCACATGGTTTTGTTAGAGGTGAAATTGGTTTTTCAGTGATCAGGGCTGACTTGGGGCTATGATAATTTCAGTTATGTCTTTGAGATTTTGTTCCATAGTTAAGGTTTTAACAGCATAACAAGAGCACTTGCTGAAACAAGCAGAATAATATTATATACATGTATATGAACATTTTGAAGATATCTCAAGTTAAGAAGGTACATTTAGAGTATTAGCCTATGAACTGAAGCTACATATTTGAGCTACACTCTGGTGTTGGCATATTTAATTAATGCTTTCTAGTGTAGCACCAAAAAGTGCTATAAGGAAGGATAACACTTTGCTACAAACAGTTAGTGCTCTGTATGGCTGACAAGTATTTCCTTTGTAAATAGTGCTGAGTACAACTGCCTACATAGACTAAAAGAGAAAAAACAATTACTGAAGTTATGTAGAAAAAAAAAAAAACACCTCAAAGATTCCTCTCAGAGTTATGGAAACAATCAGTTATTGAAACAATCAAATAACAATAGCATACACAGAATATATAGGAACACAATATAGTAACTTAATGAAAGTAATTACAGTGGCAAGTTTACCTGAATAGTACAAGAACAGCTTGTGGAAAAGTCTGGAAATTGTTATTTCTATGGATCTCAGTTGATTCATTTAGTGCAATTCGACCAAATGTCTATTTAATAGATATGGAGAAAGCAAAAAAAAAAAAGAAAAAAAGAAAAAAGAAATATATTAAAGTTATTTTCAGAAGAGACAATACAATTGTTTTTAAATGTGATATTTTTGTGATCATTTTGATAACATCAATTACTTTAATTAAATCAATAAAATAAAAATTGACATTTTTTAAAAACATGAATTTAAAAAAAAATTATTTATTAATCTGGCTATCGTCAGAGTATGAGTGGTGAATACTAAGAAGCATATTTAAAAACATAAGCATCTGAAATTACTCAGCTATATCATTGTCACATGAAAATGAGCCATGTTTTAAGTATGTTACAATTAACCAAAACTTTGAAACTACTTGCTTTAAATTGTAGTACCAATAGCTTATCTCATAACTGAACCTGAGAATTTAGTGATAAATGCAACAAAAATATAGGATAGAGGCCAAAAGAAAACATGAATTTCAGTGGTTAGAAAGAAGCATTTAATATGCCAGGAGTATGCTGTTCTTTAAGTGTTCTAAAAATACTTTTCTCAAACCAGTTAACCAAACTATCAATTCTAAATCACTTGCACTCTTTTGCATTATTTACAAATATAGTACACCCCCATTTAAAGATATAATACATTTTTTAAAATCAATATTTGAATGTACCTTATTATATGTTGTATCATCAGTCTATTATAGAAATATAATTGTATTCATCTTTAACTCTGCTTGAAACATATCTACAGGAACTGAGCCTTGTTGAGAAAATGGACTATGAATGTCTGAACCTCATGCTTGGAATAATATCATTATTTTAAGAAAGAATTGTAATGTTGTTTAATTCTAATATCACTTTTTTTAATTCAAGTCTGGTCTTCATATCTCCAGAATATTATCCAAATATTTTTTCAGTTTTAAACAACATTCTGTCTCTATATAACATTAACAGCATAGATCACACAAATTTAAAATAAATTGATATATTTCAAGCTTGTGAATCTCTATACGGCTATGTGGTTTGTGTGTGTATATATATATATATATATATATATATATATATATATATATATATA
>NC_068983.1:136759267-136763292 GCF_001194135.2 Octopus bimaculoides | reverse complement strand
ACACACACACACACACACACACACAATCATCATCATCATCATCATCATCAGCAGCAGCAGCAGCACCATCATTTAACATCTATTTTCCATGCTGATATGGTTTCTATGGCCGCATGCCTTTCTTAACCCCAACCACTTTACAAAATGTACTGAATGCTATTTTTTTTTCATGACACTGGCACTGGTGACGCCTCTGAGTAACTTGACTTGTAAGACAAAGAAAAAGAAGTCCCTGAAATGAGTGGGGTTGCATGAAGCCACCTCCCTTTCTTCTCAAATGACAAATGGATGTTGAAGGAAGTAGTTCCTGAGAGAGGAATAGGTAACTAGCAGCACAAAGCGGGAATAAATATGGGCTGATTGTGCAGTCATATAGTTACAACAGCTAAATGGTACCATTATTAGAAGGCTAATGGAGATAGAAAGAGTTTAAGAGGGACAAATTGGGTGTAGTGAGAGTACAGACAAGCACAAAACTTTTAGGACTTCAATTTCACTATGATGGATGGACCTCGTTAAGAGATATGCTCAGATCTGTAAATTGAATTTTTACCTGTAAATTTGGATTTTATCCCTAATATTATTATTATTATTATTATTATTATTATTATTATGTATATATATAGCTTGGAAGCAGGTGAGGATTGGTGACAGGAATGGCAGCCGGCTGTTGAAACTCTGTAGCAATAAACTCTATCCATCTCATACAAACATGGAAAATGGATGTTAAAATAAAGATAATAATGATTTCACACACATACATGCACACATGTATGTTATATATTCTCTTACTCTTTTAATAACTAATTTGAGAAATTGGACTGTGGCTATGCCGAGACACTATTTTCAAGAGTTTTAGTTCATTATATTGATCTAATACTTATTCAGTCTAGTACTTATTTTATAGATATTTATAATAATATGTTACATTTTTGAAATAAAGAGGTGCAACTCAACACTGGTAAATATACTATTCATTTAGGCGACTGCATATGTGGTGTTAAGAGATGGATAAGATATGAAGAATTTAGGAGAGGTTTTGCTACGTGTTAAAAGCAAAACAGACAACTGTGATGGCTTTATCAGGAATAGCCTTACTTATACAGGGTTGAGAAGTTGTGAGTATGAGGACTCTTCAGATCATTTTGGCAAGGTAAAGCTGAAACTAATTAGCTGAATTTAAGCACTAAAAGGTTTGAGGCAGTATTATACAGTAGGGATGTAAAGTGGGTTGTCTTGATAAGATGGTCCAATGAAGAAGCAATGGCATATGAGTGAAGACTGGGTTTGGTGGTAAGATAGAATTCAAGAATGAAGATTGTTATAACAATAAGAGATACAGAGGATGATAAAAGATATTTGTCTCTACTGCAGAACTGTGAGTGTAGGAGGCATGTATTTCAATATCATGATGTACACACTCTGTGGCTATAGTGTTTTTTGTTCTTTCCATGTTGTAGAATCATGTACCCAATAAGAGGCTCCCGTGCTGGTGACATGTAAAAAGCACCATCCGAACATGGCTGATACCAGTACCCACTGACTGGCCCCTGTGCTGGTGGCACATAAAAAGCACTATCCGAACATGATTGATGCCAGGCTCATCTGACTAGCTCATCTGACTGGCTCCTGTGCCAGTGGCATATAATAAGCACCCACTCCACTCTCAGAGTGGCTGGTGTTATGAATGGCATCCAGCCGTAGAAACATTGCCAGATCAGATTGAAGCCTGGTGCAGCCACTGGCTCTCCAGACCTCAGTCAAACCATCCAACCCATGCCAGCATGGAAAACGGATGTTAAACGATGATCATGATGATGTTGAACTTTAGTAAAATAGAAATGACTGAACAGAATTGGACAATTAACACCTAAATAATTAGTTTAAATTCTTTGTGAGCATCATATTATGTAATTGGGGAATAAACTTCTTTTAATGTGCCTTAGTGTTTTTATGCCATTGAAGAAAGTTATTTGAGATAAGCATAAACCCTTAAAAGCCCTCAGGGCACAGGACACATTTACTTTAATCTACAGGAAAAACTTCCAAGATACTACAATGTCATATAGAATCTCTTTTGAATTGTTAGTTATAGTCACCCCATGCATATTTGTCTCACAGTATATACTATGAGACACTCCGGTATAATCTTTTTTTATGGATCTAATACAGATAAGAAAAGGTTAATCAGAAGTAATAAGGATTCCATTAAACTAAAATACCAAACATGTCCAGACACATCCTCCAGTAGGATTTCTAAAGGTTATTCCAAAGCCTGATAGCAAATAACAAGAGTCCTCAAGCAATACACATTAAATTCCTGTTTGTATGTCCACTGTTTGGTATAAAAAAATACTCTTTACAGGAGTCCATAAAAAAAGTCAAAGGGAATTGATTTTGACTGGTACCTTAGCCATAATAAACTAAAATGTTTGTTTAAAAATATATTTGTACACATAGCAAAAAAAACAAGAGTGAATCAGCTTTTAAGGGAATAATAATTTCTTACATTGGCACAAGACTACTTGTTTGAGGAAGGAATATTGTCAATTAAATTAACTTTAATTTTTCACCTTGCGATAATTAGCAGAAGTAATAATTAATAACTAAAAAACAGATATCTACTTCCATGGTGCAAGAATTTAGAAACATTGGAAGTTATGTAAGGGAATAGAAATGGTAGAGTGCTGAGTTAAATGCTTTTCAGGGTTTCATTTTTCCCTTTGTATTCTAAGTTCAAATCCTACTAGAGTGAACTTAACCTAAAGATGGGAAACCTTTACATATTGGAATGCAACATCTAAATTAACTGACATCTGACAAAAACACATTTTAAATAAAAAGATATTTTACTAATTATTTACTATTATTTTATAAATTATAATTTTGCAAAAGAAAAAAAAAAACTGCAAGAAAGTGTAAAAACAGAAAAGTTTTGGAGTAAGCACCTCTTTTAGCTTACAAATTTGCTTTTAAGAAATTTTTTCACATTTCTATATTTGAAATATGTTTCTAATTACTCTAAACAACTAGTTACAAGTATAGATAATGAAATATAAATAGGCATTGGTAAAATTTGCAATTAGTAGAAAGATAGACTTAAATTAGCAAAAAAATATTTTAGTATAATGGTTTTCCCTCAATTGTATTTTTTTCAGAAAACTGTACTTCATTTACAAGGCTGTAAGTTCCCAACTTCTGATTTAGTCTTGTATTTCTTCAAAACCAATAAAATAAACAGCAGGCTTTTGCTGGAGTCTTCTTAGTAAGATTTGTGATTTTAACAATTGTAAGCAATCAATGTTTTAGTGCTACTGAAAAGTAATAATTATGTGTTATACAACAAACAAATAACATTGACAAATGCTTTTAATTACAAAGCAGATAACACCACTATCCACCAACTGCAGTGTGGTATGTGAGTGTGTGTATATATATATATAAAACTTAGCATAGTTTTAAATATTTATCAGAAGAGAAAGAATAGATATTATACCTGGAATGACTTGATGAAGGTCCAGAGCAGAGTACGGATGCCCTCTCCTCGGCTCAATAGTTTAACTAACCTCATAACACGGAATAGACGGAAGAAATTGATGCTGATGATGGGAGAGCCTGGCTGTAAAACAGATATACACATATTTATGTAAAAAACATAAATCATTTTGATATTGCAAAATATGAAGAACTATCTCATGAAACATCTAAAGTATATAAACATCTCTCTCTCTCTCTCTCTCTCTCTCTCTCTCTAACTCTCCCTCTCCCACTAATGTGTGTGTGTGTGTGTGTGTGTGTGTGTGTGTGTGTGTGATTTATTTATACAGTTTCAGTTTGTATACGTTTGAAAGTCAAGGAGAGAAAAGAAATCTGAAGTTTTAGGGCTGATCCTTCATCTTGGTGAGAGAAATGTAATACAAAATATTTACTCTGTATTTTATACTGGTATAACCATTGCCAATTTTCTTGTACTCTATTTCTTAAATTTTATATGCTTGTCTGTATATGTATACATACATACACAT
>NC_068983.1:136756603-136758661 GCF_001194135.2 Octopus bimaculoides | reverse complement strand
ATATATATATATATATATATATATATATATATATATATATATGACCTAGTGGTTAGGGTGTTGTATTCACGATTGAGAGATTGTGGTTTCAATTCCTAGACCAGGTGGTGTATTGTGTTCTTGAGCCAAACACTTCATCTCACATTGCTTTACAATCACTTCGACACCTAAAGCATTGTACACAGTACACCTGTTCAGACAATGTTGATTTGATGGAGAGAGTGAGCTAATGTGTGGTACAAACATTTGATCACTATAAACAAATCAGTTGTGCAGGTTGTTTGGCAAGCTGAATGTTCATACATCATCTTTGATGGGAGAGTCCATCATATACATACAGGGGTGGGGGTCAGAGAAAACACCATTAACACATTCTGTGATATTCTGATTTGACAGGAAATTAGTTATCCAAGAGTTGAGAGATGGATGGAGCACATACACACACACACATATATATAAACATATATTTATGTGTATACATACACATGTGTGTGAGTGAAGAAATGTGACCAAGTGGCTTAGGGTGTTTGGCTCATGATCATGTCGAGTATTCACTTCTTGGACTGGGAAGTGTATTGGGTCCTTTAGTAAGGCATTTCATTTCTTGTGGTTCCAGTTAACTCACCTGAAAAACAGTACCAGCCGAATGCTGGTATAGCTTCTATTTTCCTCCAGGTGTCTCACCAAAATTGATACAGGGTGGGTCAGAGAGAACACCATTAACACATTCTGTGATATTCTGATTTGACAGGAAATTAGTTATCCAAGAGCTGAGAGATGGATGGAGCACATAAGTGAGCAGTTTGATAGAAAATTTGCATGCCAGACAAGGTCAAAAGCTCTGTGGATATTAAGGGTAGCAACACTACTTTAACCAAATTTCTTCAGAATAGGAACTCAGTGGTGACATCAAAGAGTAGATCTCCAGTAGATCAGGCTGGTGATCATTAAAAAAGGAAAGAGATTCAAGGTGATGGAGAATGTCTTTCAAGAAAATCTTTGGTCAGGCTTGTGCCTTAAAGAGGAACCTTTCAGGAGCAGAATCATGGCATCATAAGATAAAGAGGCCCAGAATATGTAACAAAGAGAATAAATATTTTCTTCATGGTATTTTATATTTTTATCATAGAAAAAATATAAAGAATATATATATATATATATATATATTCTTTATATTTATATATATGTTGTGCTCAGTTCAACCTTATGCAGAAACTATGCAGAGTCTTGTATATGTTAATTTATGTGAGACAAACATGAATTACATACTCATACTGCAGTTTTGCTTGATTAGCCCTTCAGCCAGCTATACATGTCAGCAGGTTGAAAAAGAATGGGTATGAAATGTCTGTTTTTGACACATGAATTAATTGCATGCATAGAGTTTATTATGTGAAAACAGTAAACAAACAAACAAAAAAAAAGATATAAAAAATATATTTAAGTGCATACACATTTGCACACATATAAATGTGTATATATATATATATTATTTTTTTAATAGCTACAAATACATATATGCACATACATATACTGAAATACAAAATATCAGGAGTCTTTTTTTTGCCTGTGTTCCAACAAAGACTTTACAAAATTCAAAACAGAAAGCTTTCTATACTTACAAGTATTTCCAACAAGAGTTTGGACATATGAATAGCACCATTTAGGCAGAGGAAATGGAAATGATCATGGTTTTTGATAGATGCCACAGATAATAGTGGAAGATATTTTGAAGAAGTTATTTCAACAAAGAAAACTAAAATCTATGGATATACATTTCATCAAAACTGCAAAATCTATGCATATGTTTTTTTGGTCAAACCATGTTTCATACTTGAAAATGTTACTAACTACTTTGGGTAAAACACTGCAGATGGTCAAGTTAAATTGTTCTCATAACACCAGATACTGCTAGTTAGTATGAGTTGGTACCTTTTAACTTAGATTAGTTAAGATTTTCAGGTAAATATATGAATGGATGTGTATGCACAAGTATGTGTATGTGTGTGTGTGTGTGTATATATATATATATATATATATATATATATATATATATAT
>NC_068983.1:136753712-136754618 GCF_001194135.2 Octopus bimaculoides | reverse complement strand
CTCTCACTAACCATTCTTCTATTCCAAGTTTCCTCATTGACCACCAGATAAGGGATCGGGGGACCCTGTCAAAGGCTTTCTCCATGTCAACGAAAGCCAGGTACAGAGGTTTATCCTTAGCTAGGTATTTCTCCTGCAACCGTCTCACTAGAAATAAGGCATCAGTAGTGCTTTTACCTGGCACGAACCCAAACTGCATCTCATCTAAATTGATTCGCTCCCTAATTAGTTGGGCTATGACCCTCTCTGTAACTTTCATAACCTGATCTAACAGCTTGATGCCTCTGTAATTATTTGTATCTAAAGCGTCACCTTTACCTTTGTAGCAGTTGACTATGATGCTGCTACACCAGTCATTGGGTATGACTCCTTCGTTTGCATTAATATGTATGCTTGGCATTATACAATACAGTTTTATATTCACAAATTAATGCAAATAAAGAGTTGAACTTTTGATGTAATCATGATGTTCTAGCTTTCTTTATTTACATTAAACTGGGAATATACAATTATATTGTATAATGCTGAGTACACATAAGGCAAATATACTTATAATTTCTTGTATACTGAAATTAATACTACTTGGAGAAAGTTGCAAAATAGCAAAAATCCTATGGAAATAACAAGGTTAAATAAATCTGTGTTCACCTCTCACATCTGCTGACTATATGATGTATACTTTTATATACTCCTCACAGAATAATTTATTACTTGAATTTTCTGGATCTTCAGTTACATGGATGCTTCACATTACACTACTTTGTAAGTGATTACTATGTGGACTGATAGCTGAATCTATGAGGAACTTACTATGATAGATACAATTCACTGAATCTGCATGTTATACTATTCTTATATATATATATGTATATATATATATATATATATATATATATATATATATAT
>NC_068983.1:136740049-136752262 GCF_001194135.2 Octopus bimaculoides | reverse complement strand
CTGTTTTAGGTCGATACCTGCAGGAAAACTATGGGCAACAAAACGATTTCGTTGGGCTGGTGTTCTAGAGCGAAAGGACTGGGTATAATGGTTAGTATAGGGAGAGCTGAGAGGTTGGAAGCACTAAGAGTGATGAGGGGTGAAAAGATGAGTGGGATGTGGGTGCCCAAGTGGTGGAGGTACAATACCAGCCAGCTCTGAAAAACAAAGGCTATAACAATAGCGATAAAAAAGACAGAGAGATAAGACAGTATACCTGTGGGAGAGGGGTTGTAGCAACTCTAATAGTAATTGAATTGCAATTAGTAGAGTGGTCTAGGATGTCTGTATGTAGCAACAGCACCATCCCACATGTAGGACCAATACTTCTTATCTGGAATGGTGGTTATGCTTTGCATACAGAGACCTATATGCTTAAAAATATCCAAAAGGATGAAATACTTCTGGAATTTGGATAATTTTCAAGAAATGAATTGAATGTAGAAGGTGACACACAAATCTGGTAATCATTGAGTTTAGAGCATTACTTTTACATTTGTCATTTGAAATTTAATATGATTTTGCTGGGATGCTGGCAATGGATTTTGAAAATTTTCTTCTAAAGTTGTGCCTACAATCAACTGATTTGTCATAGGGGTGATATATTTTGTTTTCTTACACACACATGCATACGTATACACATATGTGTATATTTTTTGTGACTTAGAGGATAAAATAATTTAAGAAATAAATTATCCACTTCTCTCTTTCACAAAATGTGAATAAATTTGTCTGTGTTGTACATTTATTAGGTTTAACTAAATTATTTGTCCAGCTCTAAAATAGTGTCATTGCAGGAGAACCAGAACTCAAGTAGAATATAAATGAAAAGTAATATTTTTTAAAAATTACTTATATATATTATGTATGCATACATTTTTAATAAGCTGTTATGTGTTGAAGATTATAATTAATTTGAAGGAATTTGAATTTCCTTCAGCTATTTAGGAGAAAATAAATTTTATAAAATTTTAAAGAAAATGGAAAAGAAATGACATCATCAGATTTTGACAGTCACCAAGATGAACAACATTTTATAAAGTAATTACCAATCAAATAGACAAAAAGCTGTGTACTAAATCTGGTAAATAGCATTTTTGATTGGTTACCAACATTAACTAATGAAAACTCAGTATCAATTGCCAACCATAAATACACCGCAAAGTAAGAAAACACAACCACAAAAGCATTAACATATAAATGTAAGAGATCCAGTAATATATAAAAAGCTCAATTATCTGTTTGAGCAAAACCATGAAAATGAGAAAAAGACAACCATATCTCGTAAAAATAATTTATATACACAAATAAGAAAAGAATTAAAAAGTAAAAAAAAAATCACAATACAAAAATAATTAATAAAATGTTCAACAAGAAAGTAAAGTGGGCAAGTTAATAAAAAATTTGATTGAAATATTTTTGAATAAGATTCACAGAAATGGTTCTATCTTAAAAACAGATTTCATACTATTTCAAATGACTTGAATTTATAAACCATTACTTATTACATTTGGCACATTGAATAAAGTCATTTACTGCTATTTTATTTCTTTAACTAATTTGTTTTACTTTTTATTCTTTACAATTCCAAACTTAAGTATAATTTATTAATGCTTTGGCAACCATTAATCATATCTATTCAGCTACTTACTAAGGTCACAGAAGGACAAAATTTCATTATGACTGTAATGCAGCTAGCAATGATCTTGCTACCCATAAGAAATACAGCAGTGAACATTCCCAGTAAAGTTGATAGCAGTAAGACAAAAAAATCCAGTCCAAATGAGGAAGGGGTGGGGTAGGGGTGCTGACAAACTGCCAGAAGAAATCTGTTCTTTTTTTTTATCAAGACATGTAGCACTAATGTTGTTACATCTGGTAATAAGTAAGAGCATATGACTAAATACTCTTGAATAGCCTAGCATACAATCTACAGTCATATCTCATTGTAGTTAACCCTTTGAGTGTCAATAATCATGGACGAACTGCAGTAGTAAACCCTGCAGATTAACCGATATGCTATTATTATCGTTATTGTTATTTCCACTCAGGAATCTCCATGGTCCACTAGACTAATGAATATCTCTAGTTTCCATGGTTATTAAGTGGATGAGAAAAATTATACTGCTTTGTTATAGACATTCACTATCAAGTATTTTGTCATCTTGGCTATATGCACACTCTAAATAATATTTAATTTACTTTAGTTTCATTAATAATCCTGAGGTGACCAGCTAATGAAAATTAACAAAAAACAGTTACATATGACAAATTAACTATAGTTTTATATATCTACACACTTTTTCTCTATTATCTAGCCAGATTACCATAAATTAGTATTTCTAGAACCCATGATACTCATTCTTCATCTTGAAAAATTATATAAATTAGGAATTAATGCTCTTGCCAGTTATGAATCAACTTTACTGGTTTATAAAAAACCCCTCTAAACTCACCCCTTTAACAATATCTTTAAATACAAATTTTAAATATAAAATAGTTACTATGATTACATATATGGATCAAATAATTCAGGAGAATGACTGTTATTTCGGTGATTCAAATAAGAGTTTTGACTATTATTTCCAGCAGGTAGACATACTTAGTATGTCCTTTGATTAATTATAATTACATATATAAATAAACAAATTCTGTATTACAATTACTAGAAATGATAATAACAATAACAACAACAATAATAATAATAATAATAATAATAATAATAATAATAATAATTATATATTGTTATCATTATGATGAAACTCTCAGCTTATTTTGGTGGGTATGATGGAAAGTGTCAGCTGTCCACAGCCAGCAGACTAACGTGACACTTGTTTACTGGTCATGCTTCAAGAACTCTACTTTGCAGTTCCAAGCAATGCTGATTTTTGTAGATGTTCAACCTTTACAATTGTACTAATCTTTTTCAGCCAAGTTGGTAATTGGGTGCTGATACTTCCAAATACACCAATTACTATTGGTATTATGTCTACTCTCCTCATTGACCACAACCTTCGCAGTTCCCACTTCAAATTGTCGTAGTTGTTCAATTTTTCTTCTACTTTCTCTTTGATCCTGTTATTATTATTATTATTATTGTTGTTGTTATTGTTGCTGTTATTATAACAAAATAATAATTTTGTAACATCATTAATAGTTTCTAATTGGTAATAAAGATGATCTATTATATATACAGGCATGATGCATGATGTGATAGATTCAGGTAGGGGAGAACAAGAAAGTTATTTTCATCATCATCATCATCACCAGTTTAACACCTACTGATGATGATGATGATAATGATGATGATGATGATGATGATGATAAGTTATTATGTCTGACATATCTGACACTTCAACAGTGAAAATGAAGTGGAATCAGTAAAACTGGATATGGAAACCAGGCCATAAGCTCTGTTCATTGAGAAGGATATTTGCTATTCAATAATGCTATCAGTGTGTGTGTGTGTGTATGTGTGTGTGTGCGTGTGTGTTCACATGCACACACGAGAATGTATTCTAAGTTACATATTTCATTGGCTCTTCAACAAAATAACTATACACTGAAACAAACAAGAAACAGATAAGCAAGGAAATAAATAACTATCTGTATGTTTACAGGTTCATAAAACAGGATAAGAATCACAGCAAGAACAGAAGACAAACGTTCAAAATTGAGAACAGTACTAAGGTTTAGGTAGTACAACTCACACTAAAGAGTTTTTACAACACTTGGTCTAGCACCAAAGATGCTGTCATCTACAGACTGATGAGGTCACAGCATCGTGTGCAAATCCCAAAACACACACATACATACATACACACACATCAAAGTATATGACAACATTGTGGGAGGAAAGAAGGGTGTTGAGAAAGCAGCATAAGAGCAGTAGAAGGAAGTGAGACACACAGGAAAGCTGCACATGCATAGCAAAACTATTGCACTTATAATATTGACTTATGTTTAATAATACACAAAAGGAAGTGGTGTTTCTATGCTGGGTGAGGTACAGCTGATTGTATTGACAGCCACTCTATAGTCTCAGTATATTACTAGTACTTGTTTTTTTCCCCTTTGACAAGAGGATGAAAAGTAAAAGTAAGGTAAAGAAAAAAGAGATAGGATTTAAATTAAGAAATGAGAAAGCTGAAACTTTAAATGTTTCTGAAATTTAAATAGAAAATACACTTTTGGCTTTTTTGCACATGGACTAAATTAAAATGTTGAAGTCAGAAGGTAAATACATAGCTGTTGGATATGTCATTTTATGGTATATCATTTTTGATTTTTACCATCATAGATTTCAATATTAACTTTAACTTGGAGATAACTCAAAAGCTTTGTATTTTAGGAAATGAAAGAATTTGAGCTGTTGTGATGTTTATGACATCTTCCAAGGCATGAGCAGCATAAGTAAAGTAAACTTATACCAACAGTCTCAACTTATTTGAAATTTCCTCTTTTTTTATATCTCAGGTGCTAGCTACTTCACAGATCAAAATATTAGTTTCTTTATATTAAGCACCAGTCAGATTTTGAAGGAAAAATGAATAGTTAATTGAATCTATTCTAGTAAAGTGGCAGTGCTTATTACATTGATGCTGGAGAGTTAAAGAGAAGAACTGATTTCAATTCAAAAATGTCTTTTCTGAACACCAGAATTGAAAGGAATGTTGTAACACATTTAATCCAGTGCTTTGAATTTCTTGTATTTATTCAAATATTAATCTTACTAAATACACAGTGGAATGAATGCCAATATATTACAGATAATTACATTATGATACAAATAAAATAGTTGCATCACTGAAATGTCTGAATGAAGGAATATTAAAGTACCAGACCATATATTTTTTTGCAAAGCATTTGAGTGTACATTTAATTCTATTTGTCTCAATTCCCTTGCTGACAGGAATAGGTACTAGGTTATCTAAAAATATTACATGCCATGACTTACAAAGGGAAAGATTAACTTCTCATGCATTTAATCCATAAAAAAACCCCAGTATCAAGCACCAATCATTAAAGCATAGAAATATTTTACTGATTTTCATATAAATCTGAAAGATAAAAACTGATCTAGTTTGATCTTTATATGTCTCAATCATCACATTAGCATCATGAATTTTTGTTTAAATTATTATATGATGTGTGTGTGTGTGTGTGTGTGTGTGTGTGTGTGTGTGTGTGTGTGTACACAAAAAGCATGGTTTTTGGAAATATTTCAAATTGTAAACAATAGTGCAATTATTTTTGATTAAGTTTGAAGCAGAATTGACAAAATATATTTCGGCAAGTTGTCTGGCAGAATTGAAAAGAAGAAAGAAAGCAAGAGGTATTTAAAGAAAAGTGGAACAAGATGGACACACACAAACACATGCATGTATGCACACACACACAAACACGCACACACACATTTATTGTGCAAGTGTGGTCAATTTTCAAAATCAGAATTATTCATCAGGACTGATGAGCCTTATTAAATTCTAGTGAATGGAAAGCAGAAGTTGCAATGTTGATGCCTTATCTTTGGGCAAAGTGAAATGATCCAGTTAAATGCATGGCATGGAGTGAGCTTACTGAGAGATAGCTAGCTAATTAGATTGACAAAAGAACTAGACAGAGACTGAATGAGAATAAATCAGAAGAAAGGTAAATTACCACAGACATTTTAGAATGTTTACATTAAAGCTTACTCTGAGAAAATCTATATATAATGGTGGAAGTTTAGCATCCTTTGAATAATCTAAAAGTCTCTGTTGACAATCTGTCAGTATTATATAATTGCATCTTTAAAAAATTTTAGCCATTAGAATACACATAAAGCTGTTATATTAACTTTCTTTTTTTAAATTTCTTAACAGTTTAGTCTATAATGAAGAGTCAAAATGTTTTGTACTTCTGTGACCTAATCACTAGCACAATTCATCTGCATCTCAGCATTACATTTCTTTTTAATAAAAGATCCAACAAAATATTTTAAATAGGTTTCAGCTGAGAGGAATAGCATTGAAATTCATTTATAATTTGTGAAAAGTAAAGCAAAGAAGCAACAGTAGCCTTGAATTTGTGATATAAAAATTTAACTGTTATGCCTGATGATAATTGTTGTCAGATTTAAAATGCTTCTGGCATTCACAATAACAAATCTGTTACTTGACAATAATTCCAGAAGAAAATAATGAATTACAATTAAATATTGGTCTTTAAGAATTAATCCTCAACAACTCACAGCTATTGAATTGCTCATGCAAAGCTAGTTAGGATTGTTAGCAGTAGTAGTAGCACCCCTCACACACACACACGCGTGCACACACACACACACACACACACGCGTGCAAACACACACACACACACACACACACACTTCATAGTACATCTTAAGACAAAAAAAAGTATTTAATAAAATTTGAAAAATGCTAAAAAAATTGTAGTAGGATGAAATGAATGTATTTCACTTTTGGAACTGAATGCAGAGAATGAGATCTAGAATCCCAATAAGCCAGTCTTAACTTTGAGTTGGAATTTCAGAATTTCTTCAAGAGACTTTTTGTCTGATTTTAATTTTTGAGATATACATGAAGCTTTGAAGATGATTTTGTTATCTGTATAGATAGGGAAAAGACTAATAAACATGGCAAAAAAATAGGTCATCTAAGGAATAATGTGTTCTAGCTTTAGACAGGCAAAATTTATATCAGTGGGAGGAAATGAGAAATTGTAACAACGATGTCTTTCTTAATGACACTAACAAAATAAATGAAGCAGTTTATCTCCAAGGCCAATGATTATTGATTCCCACCACTGTACACCCCCATTACTACTTCTCACCCTTGCTTTTCATCTGCCACCTTCTTAACCCCTCACCTTCTCTATCATCATATTTTTACTTGCCATAAGCATTCATCCTGGTTCCTTTTTGGTCATTGATCTCACATCTATTCACTTTTCTTTCCAGTAATGTTATCTATTTTTGTGGCACGACATTAGTTATGATGACGAGGGTTCCAGTTCATCAGACCAATGGAACAGCCTGCTTGTGCAAGTGGCTGAGCACTCCACAGACATGTGTACCCTTAATGTAGTTCTTGAGGAGATTCAGCGTGACACAATGTGTGACAAGGCTGGCCCTTTGAAGTACAGGTGCAACAGAAACAGGAAGAAAGAGTCTGGGAATCGAAACTGCGATCCTATGACCATGAATCCGCTACCCTAATCACTGAGCCATTGCACCTCCACAATGTTATCTATATTACATTATGGAATAGAGATAACTCTTTAATTTAATGGGGCATAAACAACCCCACATCTAATGTACTTTGTTTAAGGTTTGGTGAATGAAGAAATGTGGAGTCAAGGATATGACAATCTCTGTGGTGCTGATGTCTCAACCAAATAACCCAGTACACTCTGAAAAATCACTGGTAATAGTAAGGGCATCTAGTCAGGGGAAGCAAGCTAAAAGTGAAGTGTACAAGTTAGATATGGCTCTCTGACTCATCTATGAGGACAATAACTTCAAATAATTGATCATTAAGGCCTGACCTTAATGACCAATTGAACCCGTGCAAACATGAAGGAAATCAACCTTAGAACCATAAGGATCGCACGCACACACACACACATACACATTAAAGTGTTTGGAGGAAACATATGCACATGCACCCCCTCACACACACATATGTACAAGGCAGCAACAAATATGTTGAAAAGGAATCACAAAATTCTTCTTAGTCAGGTGTAATTTCCTTGATATTATAGATAATTTTTTGAATTTTATAAAATATCCATTTAATTTACTGCACATACAGAAAGATAGTATGGAGTTAATGGAAATTATTTCAGTTTTCAGTATTATTTAACTGAAAGTAATTTCTAATCCTAGGTATGAACTTGGTTTGACAGTAACATTTCCCTTAGAGATACTTAGGTGAACTAATCTAAGATGTTTCTAATGTTTTTACCAAAGGATTTGGAGCATTTTAAGTAACAAGAGAGAAACTGTTGACACTTAATAATCTATTCAGTTGTGATTTAGCTAATTATGTGATTTTATTTGTTTGATATAACTATTTTTTATAATTATGAATATTCTTTAGTATTACAATAGTTTTCTTTTTAACACATTGATATTATGTGCTACATATTTTTATCAACAATTTCATATTTGGGACATCATAATTTGAAGCATATTACAATTAAAAGGTAAACTATAATCAATGATTCATTTTAGCTGTGCACAAAACAAACGATTTGCTGGAAAAATAACAGTTGATTAAGTTGATCACACTAATAGACTTTTTGTTTTATTAATTCTACAAAGATAAAAAAAAAACAAAAACAATGCTGGTAGAGTATGAACTCAGAAAAATGAGATACTGAATTAATCACAGTAACCCATCCGATCCAGCGCCCTACAACCTCAGCTGTCTCCAGAAAGACAGTACAGTGTTGAACAATTGAAGGAAATGGCAGGAAAGTCTTTATAGCAGGACATACTTTATCAAGAAGAGATAATAGGAAAACAGACAAAAATGGGTAAACTGATGACAAGGAGACATAAATTGTTGTAAACAAGCAAAAGAATGAAATATGGAAGTTGTTAGTGATGACTGACCAATAACTGATGTCACAAGGTAAAAGTCAGTCAACACGAAAACAACAAACCCATATTTAACAAAGATTTCACAGATGCTTCATAATTTCATTTAAGGTCTACAACTATTTCCATGGTTGACATACAAACACCACTATCCATATAATTACATTATTAATTTATATAAAAGTATATAATTAATTAATTAGGTGTGTGTGTGTGTGCTTGTGTGTCTTTGTTTTAACATCATGCAGTAATGGAAACGAACATTACCATCATACAAGCAGTGTTCTACATTTGCAATCCTCTGTGAAATCCTGTCTAGTCATAAGAGAGTATTACCTAACTTGGAAATAGGTGAAGGTTAGTGATAGGAAGGGCATCAGGTCATAGAAAATTTGCTTCAACATATTTTGTCTGACCCATGCAAGCAAGGAAAAGTGGATATTGAAACAATGAAATATATATATATATATATATATATATATATCAGGCACAGATGTGGCTGTGAGGCAGACACAGACATAGCTGTGTGATAAGAAGTTTGTTTCACAACCACATGGCTCTAAGTTCAGTCTCACTGCATGGCACCTTGGATAAATGTCTTCTACTATAGCCTCAGGCCGATCAAAGCCTTGTGAGTAGATCAAGTAGACAAAGACTGAAAGAAGCCCATCATATATGTGTGTGTGTGTGTGTGTATGCATGTGTGTGTGTGTGTGGCTTAAAAAATATTCCTGGAATCGATTCATTCAACTAAAAACCTTCAAGGCAGTGCCCCAGCATAGCTGCAGTCAAATGACTGAAAAGATAAAGATATATATAAAGTGGAGGTGCAATGGCCCAGTGGTCAGGGCAGCAGATTCATGGATGTAGGATTGCAGTTTTGATTCCCAGACCACGCATTGTGAGTGTTTTTTGAGCAAAAACACCTAAAGCTTCACAAGGTTCCAGCAGGGGGTAGTGGCGAACTCTGCTGTACTCTTTCCCCACAACTTTCTCTCACTCTTTCTTCCTGTTTCTCTTGTACCTGTATTTCAAAGGGCCAGCCTTGTCACACTCTGAATCTCCCCCAAGAACTACGTTAAGGGTACATGTCTGTGGAGAGCTCAGCCACTTGCACGTTAATTTCACGAGCAGGCTGTTCCGTTGATCTAATCTACTGGAACCCTTGTTGTTGTAACTGACGGAGTGCCACAATGATATTTATATATATATATATATATATATATATATATATATATATATATATATATATATATATATATATATATATATATATCAATGCTTTTTAATGTTTCTCTGTCAGTTTATATAAACACTTTAAACTGAAATAATCTCAATACTTTTCTTCAGAGTACATGTTTATTAACTTTAAAATCACTGCCAACCTTTTCCTTACAAAAGTTAATATGCATATATTTTTATTTATATACTTTTGGATTTCCCCTTGACTTGCAAGTTCATTATAATCATTATTGTTTATTACCTCCGCCTTAGCAAAGGCAGAGGTATTGTTTTCAGTTGTGTTAGCTTGTTTGTTTGTCTGTGGACAAGAGATGTCAAAAACCACTGGATGGATTCGGATGAAATTTTCAGGGATGTTTGGCCTCATGACTGACATGAACCAATTAGATTTTGGAATCAATCTGGTATTGGACAAGGATTCTGGATTATTTTTCCTGTTTTTTTACTTAATTTTTGAGAACGGTCAGGTTCATTTTTAGTATTCTTGTTTGTGAGAGCAGTCGAGTTTATTTCAGATATACTCATTTTAAAAATCATCTCCAGCTAATTATTGAAAGGACATTGATGTTGCCTTGGCAGTGGTTTATGCTCTCTGAGTGCTCTTATTTTTTTCACAACTGTCATTATTTGTACTTTGTCTGAGTATGATTCTTTTATATATAAGGGCAATACTTACTTTTATATTTCAATATTTTTCATCTGATGAAAATGGTCCGCACATCAGACACATATATTGGTATCATCATCATCATCGTT
Organism: Octopus bimaculoides; assembly: GCF_001194135.2. Taxonomy (NCBI): domain Eukaryota; kingdom Metazoa; phylum Mollusca; class Cephalopoda; order Octopoda; family Octopodidae; genus Octopus; species Octopus bimaculoides. The sequence goes on along the minus strand of NC_068983.1, from coordinate 136,741,623 downwards.
TTAACATTCACTTTTCCATGCTTGCACAGGCCACACTAGAGTACACAGAGTCTGTTTTATGAGTGGATCAGCTCCTGTCACTAGACCCTCACCAGATTCCATGTGAAGTAATAATTTCCCAATCTATCAAACAACAAATGTCCCAGACATGTTTTTTATCCAGCCAAGAGGAAACAAAGGACACTATTTTAATGAGTCTTTTGTTTACAAAAATCACACAAGACATGTCAAGAAACCCAGATATCTTTTTTTGTGATGGACTGCAAGGAGGAAGCCATCGTTAACAAACCAGCAGACATGAGTGAAATATGAACTTATCCACACAAACGCACACAAAAGGTTTCTTTAGTTTCAATCTGCCAAATCCACTCATAAGGCTTTGGTCAGTGTGAGGCCACAGTAAAAGATACATGCTCAAGGTGCCACACAGTGGGAATGAACCTGGAACCACATGGCTGGGAATTAAACTTCTCAGCCACACACCCATACCTGCACTTAATATCTACCTGTGTGTGTGTGTGTGTGTGTGTGTGTGTGTATTGGTATACCTATGTAGATATGTGCATGCATGTATGAATTTTCCCATACATGAAGGTTGGGAGTAGTATGTTTTTGGATGTGTGTGGATCTAGATACCTCGTTATGTATGCTTTTATATGTGGGATTGTACTACCGTCTGCATCAGTGCATATAGGCCTGTATACCGAACTTAGGTTCTCTTCTTTGACATACATGTATATAGGGATGGTCCTGAGTGCATATCATTAACAGGTACAGTGACAGCACTAACTGGGTCACATGAATCACCCATTTTCTCAAGATTCTAGGAATCAATGGATACCTGCCATCTGTTATCAACACTCTCCACAGATACCAACCAAATAAACATCGCAGGAGGAATCTCTCTAACATGTTTCCCGAGGATAACTCACTTCAACAAGAGAACCATCACTGCTATCATTAAGGCCAACCAAAGGAAGGTTTTGACATCTTTCTAGCCCACTTAGGCCCTTCCCTATGTAGACACTTGTCAATGAAGAGAACCCATGTGGAACGACAACCCTAAAGATTAGTGAACTGTCCCATTTGTGACAAGAGCAAGTGTCAGAGAACATATGTGATCTATCAGTTACAATGTTCCTAACGTGCCACCTATTACATTGGTAGCATGATTCGATCACTCCACATATGACTGAAGGAACATTTTGACAACACACATTTTCCTTTCATGAACACATCCTGAAATGTGATAACACTACCACCAAGATACATGCTTCCACTGGTCACTGAGAGTAATATTAGAAACCTCCATATCAAGGAATCCTTAATGATCCACTGATTTAACCCAAACATTAACAATTGATCAAATATACATGCACACACACATTTATATTTATATATATATATACATCCAGGAAAGCATGTAGTAAATGATCTACAAGCACTCAAGCAAGCTGAGTCCTCAACTTGTTCCATTTGCCAAAAGGCTTGCAAGGCACCAGCAGGTCTCAAGAGAAAGCTTTCTTTTACTGAGCCCTCATTTGTCATTCACAATGAGAGTTTCCACCACGTGT
>NC_068983.1:136736111-136738938 GCF_001194135.2 Octopus bimaculoides | reverse complement strand
ATATATATATATATATATATATATATATATATATACAGATTTATATAAAGAAGGCACTAAGAAACTTCGGAAAACACAAGAAGGAAAAACAGTGGCATCCTTAAAAAAAAAAACATATAGCATCCCCACTCATTTCTGCATTATTAGATACAGAATGTTAATTTTATATCAGAGACCAATGTGAAAAGCAAAATATATTGTTAGGAAGAAAAATTATGGTTTGGTTTTGGAAAAGAACAGAATTGAAAAAAAAATTATTATGATTATTATTGTTATTATTTTCATTATTATGATTATTATTGATTTAAAAAAAAAAACTTTTAATGGAAGGAAAAAATCCTAACTACAGTGCAAACCTCACGTTCGAAGGATGTTATATACTGGGATAAGAGTTATTAACACAGTTAGAGAACCAAGTGAGATTTGGGTCAGTTACAGGTAAGTGATTTTGGAAGAAATGATCAGGAAGAGAGTACTTGCCGAATTATCCAGAGAGAGCTACCACAGAAAATATAGAAAAATGACTTCATGTAAATATCATCTGTCACATTGATGAAGGTGACAATCGAAATAGATATAAGATGCATATATCAATATTACTGTGTGTAATGTGTGTATATATGCATGTATGCATGCATGTGTTTGTGAATATATATATATATATATATATATATATATATATATCCATAATGTTTTGGAGAAAATTGAGGATTGTGACCATTAGCTCAGAATGCAATGATATATTAGTAAAAATGATGGAAAAGAAAGAAAAAAAGTACAAGAAAGAATTAAAGACATGAAAAAAAAGATGAAAAATCTTTCATGAAAGAAAATAGAATAAGAAAATTGAAAGAAGTATTAAAGAGCAAATAAATTCATTGTTGAGGAATACTTTTGCATATTTTGAGAAATTCTCCATGTTAGGCTGTAACTTGATTCCAGTGAAGTTTAGACTTTTTTTTTACCAAGCAGAAGAATTCAAGTGAAAAGGAAGAATTGAAATAAAAAGAAACAGTAAAAAAAATAAAGTCTTAAGAGAAAAGCTGCAGAATAAATAGGCAAGTTCAACAAAATAATAGAAGAAAAAACATAAAAAGAAGTAAAGAGGAGAAAAGTAATTATTTTCTTTCGTTTATTAATGTTGCATACACACACGTGTGTGTGTGTGTGTGTGTGTGTGTGTGTGTGCTTGCACGTGTGTGTATTGTATGCATTGAATGCATTTATATTTCTGTATCGATGTACTTACATTGGTTTATTTGTATATATGCCTGTATGGGAGATTGCATGCGTATGTGTATAAATGTGCATAGTTGCATATGTGTTTTGATATATGCATATGTGTATAAATATGTGTGCATTTATTTAAACATGTATATAGAAACATATATATTTAAGTGCTGCATGCTATATGCATGCCTATCATATCCACACACACATGCATTTAATTATAATGTTTTTATTCGTCAGCATGTGTATGTTTGTGTGTGTGAGCTGTGTGTATGAGTACAGCATCTTAAAAGCAGTTTGTAAAAGCAGAATAGTAAATAAGACAAAGAAGCAAAAAATAAATAAAATAAAGACAAATAAAAAATACAAAAGAAAGTGAAAAAAAAGAAAAGAAAAAGTTAGCTTTGATATTTGGTGACTATGACCCATAGGCCACTGGCTGGAACCAGTGAAAGAGTAATAGTATAAATTAGAAATTAAAAATATAAACAAATAAAATTAAAATAAACAGAAGATATCTGAAAATAAAAGCAACAAAAGAAATAAAAAGAGCAGGAAAGATAAAGAGCGCAGGTTGGTGAAATGGTCAAATTTAGACAGATCCAACTATTGAAGAATGTTTGATAGTTTGAAAAAAAAAAAAAAACATGAAAAATAATGATGATGATGATGATGATGATGATTTATGTGGATATCTAAAGGTACTGGTAGTAACCTGTTACCCACATAAATTCTAACAGGAACAAGACCAATCCCGAGTCAAGCTGAATAATAATAATAATAATAATAATAATAATAATAATAATGATCCTTTCTATTATAGGCACACGGCCTAAAATTTTTGGGGAGGAGTCTAGTTGATTACATCAACCCCAGTGATTGACTGGTACTTATTTCACTGACCCTGAAAGGATGAAAGGCAAAGTTGACCTTCGTGGCATTTGAACTCAAAATGTAAAGATAATGTATGCTAACAATTCTGCCAACTCACAGCCTTAGTATTAATAATAATAAATTAAATAATGTTATCAAAGGGCATAAACTAATAACTAGTTTTGCATGACTGAATATAAGTTAGAAATCAACATCATAGGTTATTGGATGGCAGAATCAGTAACATGTCAGACAGTAATACCTTGTGGTATTTAGTTACAGTTCTTTATGTTCTGAGTTCAAATCCCATCTAGTCTGTCTTTGTCTTTCATTTCTCCAGGGTTGATAAAAAATTACCTGTTAGAGTACCAGACAAAAGACCTTGCAATATTTAGTTATGTTCCTTTACATTCTGAGAGCTAATATTTGGCAAAATGAGTGATGAGCATTATAAGAAGAATGACCAAGGTATTGAATTACTTATTCTTGGCAAAATGGAGAGTAAACAGATGACCCCCCACCCCCCAATGAAGGCATTAAGGCAACAAATTTTATGACAACTGTACTCAACAGATACTTTATTAATCTCCAGAAAAATCAAAAGTAAAGTTGAGCAGGATATGAACTCAGAACATACAGTGATGTAGTTAAATATTGTCAGGTATTTTGTTGCAGGCCTTACTGTCTTTTTTAATTCGACACAATATCACAAATCAGGAGTAAG